>NW_025113086.1:1944284-1946699 GCF_010416935.1 Polistes fuscatus | reverse complement strand
TACCCCATCCTTACCGCCCACCCCCAAGAAAATAAACTAATCTAATTTATTATATTTAAAACTGTTGTTTTAATCATTCTTTATTAATTATTTCTCAAACTATTCAATCATTTTATATATAATACACTTTCTTACATTTATTTCATTTCATAATTTTTTATTGAATAAAAAATAAATTAATTATTCTCTCTCTCTCTTAATTTTAATTTTTATTAATTATTTTTATTTTATTAAATTAATTTTATTTTAATAAAATAATGTAATTACTTGTGTGCTTAAATAAAAATTGGAAAAGAAAGATAAAACTAATTAAATTTATTATACTTAAAACTGTCGCTATCCTCGTAAAATATCTCTCTCTCTCTCATTTCAATTGTTATACATTTAAGATCTTACATTATTTAATACTATTTTTACTTTAAAAATTAAATTACTCTTTTATTATATTCTCTGATAAATTTATGATAGTATTTAAAAAAAAAACAAAGTTAACCTCAAAATTTGATAATTCTTTTCGCAAAGAATAAAAACTGATACTAAACCATCATCATTTATCCTTATTGAAATTAGACAACTTTTTTTATAGTAACATTTCTCTCATTAAACACGCATAATTGAAAAATGATTTAAAAATTTTAGGTTATACGAATCATCCTATATATCGATGAGAGAACTAACTTTCTAAAAATTCATTCTAAAGAAGCTTCAAAGTATTACTACCAAATCGAGATTTCGATATGTATATTAAACACAAAAATATTTATATTGGGTCGGGTAAAAAGTTTTTTCGTATTTATTTCCGATCATTTTATTCGACGATTTTAAAATCGTATACAACTCTGATTAAATGTTAAATCGAATCAAACAACATTCGTATGTGTTTCAACTTGCACACAATATAAAACATTTTGCAAAATCCTATATGTTTTGAAATTTTATAATTAAAAACGAAAACAATGCGACTAATCGTCAGTCAGACTGATCAAAAAATGTTTGTAATGTTTATGAACACGATGCAGTATCGGTATGAGTAATAAAAAGTTAATTCAAAAATGAACAATCTTGAAATTTGAACATCAAAGATACATCAAAGATAGATCAAAGCTTTGATCAACTGATAAATGGAAAAAGTCGATGAAGTGATGAACGAAATGAAGCAAAATTGACACATTGATAATCATGATATCGGTAAGGAACTAAACATTAATCACGAAACGTGTTTTCTCTAACTAATTCGATGAGAAATATGAATATATGTTGTTTTTATTTTTGCAATCAAATACGAAGAAACTTTATCACCAGTCCAAATATATTTATACACGTTTAATAACAGTAACGATTTACCGTTATATCGGGTGACCTTATATGAAGATAACATTGCATATATTATTTTACAAGATAAGTAATACGATATATATATATATATACATTTATGTGCATATGTGTGTGTGTGTTCCGGTAATTATGACAATGGACTACCATTGTAAACCAAAAAAAAATTTCAAAAGAAATATATTCTACGATTTAATTTATATTACAATATATAAATATATAAAATAAATCAAAATATAAATTTTTCATATTTTTTACATTAACAATAACAGATCCCTGTCATAATTATCAGTACAATTATATATGTTTTATTTTTGTGCGTATGTGTGTATATATAAAAATATAAAAATGTTAGTATAGCGGATGTAGGTATTTTAAATTGAATTATATTTTTATTATAAAATACCAAATGGCAATATTTTATAAACACCCTATATAAGAAAGCATTCCCGTGTCGTTACCTAACGGCGAGAAATCCAAAGGCCCGTTTCACTTCACAGCTGTCCGATATAACTGCACACTATCGATAATGACGTGTATATAATATACTTATACTTATACCGTATTAAAATCCTATTTGTGTATAAGCATTATTTAATAATAACGATTCCCCATATGCCTTTTGGGATGCTCTTTCGCTAATTTTTTTTTAAATATCAGATACTTCATTTTCACTTATTATCCTTATTATATTCTTATTAATATTTTTCAATGAATATTTATATAATGAAACTTACAAATGTATTTTTTATACGGGTAGAAGAATGGGGGGTGCGCAAACGTAAAGTTTTTAATATATAAAAATATAAAAATATAAAAATTGTAATAGATGAACATTAGAATAATTTTTGTTTTATAAAAATGAAAAATTCGTATTGATTTTATTTATGGAATGAAATTTGATTTGTCTATTTAATATTGGATTGGATAATAAATAATGTTAGGATTTATATTGTTAATAATATTCTATTATTGTTTATTTCAATATAAAATATTTAATATTTGTGCGATACAACTTATTAATATTATTTATTTCAATATAAACTATTACAAAAAAAAAGTTTCAACATTATTTATAAATCA
>NW_025113086.1:1940290-1942626 GCF_010416935.1 Polistes fuscatus | reverse complement strand
CTCTTTCTATCTTTCTCTTTTTCTCTTCCTTTTTCTCAATCCTTTCTCTCCGTTTCTTTTTCGTACCTATCTCTCACTCTCTCACACTTTTTCTCTGTTTTTTATCTTTTTCTCTCAACACTGTTATGTTAGTTTGTTAGTAGTTGTGTACTGAACATGTTTAAATGTAAGAATACCGGAAGGCCAAGAAAAAAAAATTATATATACATCTTTTAAAGAATTTTCAAAGGAACCCATAAAACAATACATATGTTATCAATTTTTATACTTCAAATTAAATATTTTCAAATATTAATATATATAAAGTATTAATCGAGATTTAATAATTATATTTGGGTGCATGATTTTTAATTAATTATAATCATATCCTATTAGTTATATAAAAGAAAATATATTTTTTTTAAATAAATATTATTGAGATTTTAAATATGATGTTTAATATTTGTCACATTTATTTTATTGTATCACGCTTATGTTTGTGTTATGCATATCGATATATTTGATATTTAATCAGAATTTTATAGAAATGTCAATAAGAATCCAACGAATATTTCAACAATTTATTTGAACACAATAATCTAACACACAATGTACGTTTAATATTACAAACGTTTGACAAATGATATCACAAAAATTAGAAACAAATCAAAATTAATTGATAAATATTAATTTCAAATATACCATAACTTTCTAAGAAATTAATAAAAAGAAACACTATATATATTCGTTAGATTCGTATTGATATTATCTACAACATTTTGTTTAACATGAATTATCAGTTATTGAACATTGTATATTTTTTTTTAAACGAATACAAGTAATTTCCGATCTGAAATTATTAAATCGACAAAATGTTAATGCTTCTCATTAAAATCTTGTAAACTCGACAGACACCTGCAATAGTTCACTCAACTTCATTTTTCTAATTATCACTTCGAAAGAAACGTGACTGTGTAAAATGCATACAGTTATGTATATATATATATATATATATACTTATATACTTTCAGTTTATATATTTAAAGGCGTAAGAGGGAATGTAAAGAAAAATAAACAAATAAAACCAGACTAGATGTGGATCGGTCAATAGTATCGTATACCACTGTGAATAAGTAGTTGACCAATGATCGTCTATTACGCAAGTTACATGATAGATAAAATATATAATATCATTGACAACGGTGTATAATATTGTAACATTAAATGATAAAAACTGTACTTTCAAAAATATCCTACAATCTATAGAAAAAATAAAAAAGATCGCACGGAAATGAGTTACAACATTTTAAATACGTGTTCCAAACGTATACATATATTTATATTAAATTGTTTGGAGTGTAATTAACATTTCTTACACGATGAAACAAATAAAAAAAAACGACCTTTTTCTAATTCAAAAATTTAGAATCCATCTTATATGATCGCGAATGAATTGAATTCGAGATTAATTCGACATTATTAATTATTTTTTTCATTTTTATGCAAAAATTAACATATTCACCAATGAATTTAAACGCGGTGCATCGTTCAAATCGAAATTTCAAAAATTCATTTTAACAATATAAATTCATTTAACAAATTCTTACTTATAAACTGTATATTTAATTTTATGCATTCTCGCACAAACTTTATTATCTTTACAGTAATAAAAGAATTATTCAATATAACGAATATGCTGAATTTTTCAGTTTCTATTTCTTATGCGATGGCAAGAAATAAAATGAAAAATTACTTGACGAATCGAAACATAAGAAGGTTCTAAATCACGTTTCAAAGTTCGTATTATAATTACGAGGTATTTATATATAATGTACGTAAAACTTTATTTAATATTAAAATTATTAATATTATAAAATATAAATAACAAAACGAAAAATAAATAAATTTATTTTTTAATATTTGATCTTACTGTTTGTTTAAAACCATAATTACATTTTTATATATACCTTATAATATATAAGTATTATATAATATAATATAATAAATATATAGTAATATATAATATATATTTATATTATACTTATAATATAGTAATACATCATTTATACTATACTAATGTTATTATACTATAACTTATACTATAAAATAAATAAAATACTATACAATACTATATATACCATATAACCTATACTATGGTATAATATATAATTATTATACTATAACTTATACTATAAAATAAATAAAATACTATACAATACTATATATACCATATAACCTATACTATGGTATAATATATAATTATTATACTATAACTTATACTATAAAATAAATAAAATACTATACAATACTATATATACCATATAACCTATACTATGGTATAATATATAATTATTATA
>NW_025113086.1:1937090-1940190 GCF_010416935.1 Polistes fuscatus | reverse complement strand
AATTATATATTATATTAAAACTTAATTATATTACTGAATTTTTTAAAAGAGGCTTGGTGTTGTCATAAATAAACGTGGAATGTTATATTCCTACCTCAATGTAAATACAATTTTGAACTTGTAAATTATAAATTTGTCCGCTAGGACTGCAACAAAAAAAAAAAAAACAGTTTACAATATGTTTTGATTTTACGTTCGAAAATTTAACGTTAAATTTCTACGGCTTATTTGGTATCATTTTCACTTTTTTTCTCAGCATTTTTTTTTTTCATCTCGCCTATTATAAATTATAAATAAATAATTAATTAATTATTATTATTATTATCGAAAGATATTGAACCTTTTTTCGGGATGATTTTATTCTTTTTTCTCACTAATTATTAAATCGACAATTATGCTAATATGTCCATTCATGCGCACGCAAACGCACAAACACAAATATACATATATATATATGTATACAAATAAAATACTTAAAGGAACGAATAAAATAAAATTAAGATTTAAAAAAACAAAATATTGAAAATACAATATAAAATAGAAGAAAATGAAAACACAAAATATTTTATCCTTTTCTATTGTCGTCTTTTTAATGATAGAAAACAAATTTGAAATTCAATATTTTGTGTTCTATCTCATCTGATAACTCTTAAAAAAGACCTTTGGTTATTTTATAATATATTATTAAATATATTGTAAATATTGCGCATTTTGAAAATCACAAAACAAATGAGCGACTAAATTATTCTTACATATACATATATATATATATAATGAATAAATAATGAATATATATATAATGAATAAAATAAAGAAAAATGAGAAAAATTTTAAAAAGCACTAGAACCAAAGAAAGCAAAAGGAAGAAAGAAAAAAAAGCCTGAAGAAGAGAAAAAATGGGGAAAGAAAGCAAAAGCCAAAAAAAAAAAAAAGGTTTAACAACACACACACACACACACATGTATACATATATTTTAATTCATTACACTCACCCCTAGTAAAATGAATTTGACAATAAACTAATTATTCTGATTTTATTATTTATTATTATCAGTATTATAAATAAAAAACAGTTGACAAAAATTTTTGGTATCGTTTAATTAATTCCGAATTGATTAAATTAAAAATTTGCAATTAACAAATTTACAAGCTCATAAATTCGTAATATTCGTATTCTTATTGTTTTGAAATTATTATTGGTTTTGTTGGTTTTTTATTTTACAATAATTCTTTTGTTGTTTTTTGTGTGATTAAATGTATTATAAAAAACAAATGAAATTGTGTCAAATTTATGTATCGAGACTCCTATTTAAAATTTTTAAAAACTAAATTTCATACATTTTAAATTACTTTTCCTATGCGGATTCTGGAAATACGAAAACTATTTTGTTATAACCGTCTTTCTGGAAAATAAAAAATAAAAAAATACAAAGTAAAAAATTAGGAAAATTTTTTGAAATTTCAAATCCGTGTCCTGGAAACGAAGTTCAGTATTTCTTCGTTTTTCTGTATTATTTTCTTTTTTTCCTTGCAGAAGTCAAAGGGAATAATACTTTAAAATTACAAGTATCGAAGAAAATAAAATTAAACACACAAATAAAGGAAAATTACGTTAGAATTGGAAAATAATTTCATTTCTAACGGGTAAACCTAAAAATGAAAAAAAAACACACAAACACAAACACAATATTAAGTAATAATAATAATAAGCAAAAAAATAAAAGTTAAGCGAAAGAAAAAGGTAAAAATAATTGAGAAAAATAGGAAATGAAAATGGAGAATCCTCTGAGAAAGGAATGGTCCGATAGAAGGATGGAGGTAGTAGCAGGATGATGGAAAAGTAGGAAAAAGGAAGAAGAAATAAAAATAAAAGACAAAAAGCAAAATACAAAATTAGCCAAAAGAACAGATTGCAACTTCGCAATACACAATAAAGTTCTTTTTTTTTTGGCTAGTACAATATAAAAACAGTGGCGAATTAAGCGTAGGGCTAAAATAATTGAAATTTTAAGGCCAAAATAATTTTAATTAAACAAAATATTGAAATTTTGTTTAATTTGACTTGATCCGCCACTGTATATCAGAAGCCTCGATATTAAATGTTAAATAATACGTGACACAAAATAAAAAGAAAATAAAAAAAAATAAAAGCAAATAAAAACTAAAATTACCTATTCGAATATTTCCCTCAAAAATATTAGAATCAAAGTTGTATCGTATAAAATACAACAAAATTGATATAGAAATTCTTATTCGATCGAACAGAAGGTCCGATTTCGTATATACGTCGCCATTTTATTTTAGCGTAAAAAGAATCCTAACCAATTGGTCAAAAGTTAATTTTGAGGTTATATTCGAGTACAAATGCGCATAGCTTGATTTGTGGATATTAATGAGCACTCTTAACCCTTTGCTGATCAATTAATTACATTCTCAATGGTACTAAACTGTGGGTCATGATGAATTGATTATCTAATACCACTGAACATATACAATATACCGCAAATGGGTTAAGATTACTTATTTATCCTGCAAATTTGTTATTAAGTTTTCTATTGTGTTAAATGATGTGTGTATATACCAAATTTTAAGATCAATTATAAATAACTCGTTCGTGTAATATTTGATTATTAGATAAATCAAATTATTAAATATTATTTTGTCGAGAATAATTCGATCTCGAATCTTTGTAAAACGTTTAGAAGATAAGGTCTGTGGATCGACACAACCTTTTTTTAAGAAAATCAGTCAATTCTGTAAATTATAATTTTATTTGAAAAGTTAAACAGCATGTTAAAGATAAAGAACAAACTGATGATCAATCACAATTCAAAAGTAACTCAACAAAATGATATTAATAATGATAAAAATATAAACAAAAATAATAAAATCAAAATAATAATTTCAAAATACACACAGATATTCAATCACACGTACATTAAAGTACCATAGCAATTAATTATAAAAAAATAGTGTGTGTATATGCAATTATTATTTAAAAAAAAATATATAACATATAGAGATAAAATATAATATTAACATTTTTTTAATATTTCTATACACTATAAATATCACATTTTAATATCACGAACGAGTTAAT
>NW_025113086.1:1809420-1929194 GCF_010416935.1 Polistes fuscatus | reverse complement strand
TTCTTATTTTTTTTTCTTTCCTCTTCTTCTTATTATTCTTCTTCTTCTTCTTCTTTTAAATAAAAGTGGATCACAATTAGTCTCACCACGTTTAATTATCATCGTGTAAGTCTCTTTAGAATGATCAGACTGTAAGTTTAGTTATTAAGTTTTCTTTTGTCATGTAAAATTAGATATCTAACGCATAAGATCATTTGGCTGTACTTCCATTATACTTTTTTTTTCTCTTCTTTTCTTCTTCTTTTTTTTTCATTTATTTGTTTGTTTGTGACACCTGGTGTATATATGCAAATATATATATATATATAATATATATTTATATACACACACATTTATATATATATAATATTATATATATTTTTATATATATATACTTATGTGCGTGTTGTATATATATATATATAGAAATATACACATATGCGTTTATAATCCGAGGCAGATACGAGAATGTGATTTTTTTATTTACTTTATAGTATTCTTTTTTTTTGTTTGTTTGTTTATTATATTATTATTATGTGGTTTTATTTTTTTTCCTTCTCATTATAGTTAAGTAACTCATTAGAATATATTTCTCATCGCGTGAGAGCCCATATCGCAATCATTTATTTTATTTTATTTTATTTTATTTTATTTATTTATTATTTTATTTTATTTTATTTTATTTTTAAATGTTAATTGACGTGTTTCGTGAAGACCCCGTCCGTCTATGTTCTTATTTATTCAATTTAATTTAATTTAATTTAATTTAATTTAATTTAATTTAATTTAATTTTAATGTAGTATTTTTATCATTTAATTTATAATATTATATTTATATTTCTTCCATTAAAATTTTCTTTTAAGATGAATATCAAACGCAAATTTAGATGCGTTAAAGTCATCTTCAATTGAAAATTTGAAGAAATATGTTTGTATGTTTGTTTATTTGTTGTTGTTGTTGTTGTGTTTTAATGGACTCCGTTATTATACTTTAGAGCCTCTAATGATTTCTTATTTTTTTTTTTTTTTTAATTACTAACGACGTATAAAAGCAGGTTAATTGTGTTTTCTCATTGAAAATTCTTGCAATTATACAGAGGAACTCAAGCAGGGGAGAAAGTTATATAAGAACTTTGGATTACGAGGTTTGTTTTTATCATTTACTCTGTTGTTGTAGTTGTTATAGTTTTACTTGTCCGATCTTAACTCGAGGAGGCAGATCATTCGGAAAGAAAATATGCACCGCTTTTCTATTGGTAGATTTTTTGTTTTGTTTCTGTTTGTTTGTTGAAACTTTGTTTTGTTTGTTTTTTTTTTTGTTTGTTCATTTTTGATACTATTAATGATGTTCGCCCAAACTTCATTAAATAATGCGCTTGGGATTTTAATAATAATGCGCATTTCCTTCTTTTTACATCGACTCACCTCCCAGTAAATCTCCGGGTAAATATGAGTTGAGAGAACTAGGAGTTGCTCTTTGCTGGTCACTGGTGTCGATACCCGTGTTACTCCATAGTGAATTGGTCGTTGGCGGAGCACCCCACAATTGGCTGGAACTTCCTCCCCAGGTATCAGGAGGTGGACCAGCTTTGTTGGTTGGTCTCAAGCCCCAACTAGCCGCACCAGAACCACCAGCTTGTTGTTGACCACTGCCGTGACTCAGTTGTTGCAATAAATGATGCACTTCGCTGTCTCCAGGCGATTCGGCAAATATCGTTGTATTTCCCAATACACAATTGTTCAAAGCTCCTTGTGCCTGTAATCAAATTAATTATTTCATTATTAGTTTCTTTTTATCCTGTATATTATTTTTCATCCTTTTTTTTATATTATTTTTTGTTTGTTATTTACGATGTAAAAGATGGAATGTAAAAGATGAGGGTGGGGTTAAAAATAATAATCATGAACTAAGATATATGTAATGTTAACATAGATTAGAGATGTTTTTTCAATAAAATCCCTGACTGGGATTTCCCTAAGAATTTGCGTGAAGCTCAACGTGTTAAAGAAAGTAAAAAAAAAAAAACAAAAAACATCTGGTACACGAAAGATTATTATGCTACTAAAGAAAAAGAAATAATGAACATCAAAATTGAACTACTAAAAAAAATGTGCAAAATTTGAAAAAAATCTAATAATAGTGATTGCTAGGGAATGAATTGCTGGGTCCCACCGATGGGCTCCACCGATGATTTTCATCTGTTCGAAATAATTGTTCGAAAACAGATGTATGATTATTTTATAAATAAATATTAAATTTGTTAAAAATGTATCGATGTGTGTAATCGCTATTAAGTTTAATTAGTAATAATCAATACTTGAATACCATTCGTGGATTAGTCAAGGGAAAAACTTAATAAAAAAAAAAAATCACCAATCAGGATTGACCTTCAAGGTTACATGAGTGTCATGTGACGATGCAGATGACTTCTATTAGTGTATTGAGGGCATTAGGCCTCATTTCGAACGAATCTTATTACAATTATAGATTTTAGTGTATAGTTTATAAAAAAAAAAAGGTTTATATTAAATAATACGAGACCTGTGATAAATAATATTTGACCTGTGAATTACTGCTTCAATGATAAAAAAAAAAAAAAGAAAAGCCATATTATTTATACATATGTGTCAATTATCTTACAAAATGAAAAATATCTTAAAAAAGTGAATTGATAATACCTTTATAGCTTCATCTCTAGATGAATATTTGGTAAGAGCGAGTCCATGATTCAGATATAGACGGAAATCTTGCACTGGACCATGTTGCATGCATAATGTCTTCAAAGTTGAACCATCGATTTGTGGAGTCAAGTTTCTCAATAATAACCAGGTCGAAACCCAACTAGAATTACTAACAGGATTTGATTGAAGGCCACCCCAGGAACTGGATGATTTAGTGACAGTTCCTAAACCAGCCCAGCCGTTACTGGTGCTACCAGCACCTTTACTTCCTAGGCCAGGAGGAGGACCTCGTGCTTTACTCATCGGTGCACCCCAAAGTTCTGAGGTAACGGCAGTTGGTGGTGGTGCTGATTCCCATGTATTTTTCGAACTACAATAATACAATTGAATATTTATCAATAATGTCCACTAAAATTTTCGAATTTCGATTATTTTAAGAAATTTTATTTAAAAATTTGTAAGACTCTAAACTATAAGAAATCAAAGATTATTAAACAGACCAACTAAAATTTTTAACTTAACCAACTTTAACATTATTAAATATATTCGATCAAATAATAAATTGACAAATCTTACTTAGTAAATGCAGTAGGCGTTGTAGCAGGTGGGTTAAATGTCCATGTAGAATTACTTAAACTTGGAATCGATGTATCCGGATTAGGATTTTGCGGCGGTGGTGAAGTCTTGCTACTTGATGAAAATATAGCATCAGGATCCTTGATAGCAGCCAGTGATAGGGGAGAGCGTACGACTGAACCAGGAGTGATACTGGGATCATCTTCGATACTTTTCATCTGGGTACCCTAAAATGACATCAAATATAGGTGGACCCGGATAAATCTTAAAAACTAATGTTTTGCGGTTAACTAATAATACTATAATATGGATAATGATATATAATAAATGATATTAAAACTAACGATGTTACATAATGATAATAAATTGACGGTATTGGGAATGGATTACCCTCCATGGTTTGCCAGGTTCAAATTCCGGTACGAGATCAGTGAACACTGCACCTCCAGGTTGCCAATCTTTTGCATCCGAGGAATCTGAATTCCCTGGATCTGGCCAACCGCTATCACCAAGTCTAGATGACCATGTTCCATCGCTTTGACCTAGCAGAGGATTCATATTGGGGCTACTGTGCGATTGTGTTAAACCACCAGGAGCTGTCGGCTGTTTGCTGGTAGTACCAGGAGCACGAGAAAACTCATTTCCTCCTATATCGCCATCCTTGTCGATAGATGGTAATTTCCATTGATTTAATCTCGACTGTTGTTGACTCTACAAATTATCATTCAAATATCATTAATTGTTTATTATACTTATATTTATATTTATATTATTTGAATTTATTTTAATAGAATAATTAATACTAACAACTGGTGGTTCTTTGTTCATTGTCAAATCACTGAAGCTGTTTTGTAAAACTGACATGGGATCATGTACAGAAGTCTTGTAATATTCCAATGCCTGAGATGGTGGGGCATTGTTAACGGCATGTTGTTGATGTTGTTGTTTCATATAAGTTGCCTGTTGTACAGCTATTTGATTTTGCAAGTTAGCTATTTGTTGCTTGGTTTTGGTTATTTGTACACTTATTTGCAAAACTGATGGACTGTTGCCCTTCAATGAACTCTGGACAGTATGTTGCTGGTGCAACTGTTGCAAAATTTTAATTTGTTGTAACAATTGATTTAGCAGAATCAACGTTTGCGGTGATAATGCTTGATTCAATATCTGATGATTTAAATATCCTTCTTGGGCAGCCAACTGAATTTGTTGTACCAACATACGCAATTGTTGATTCGATGGTTGATTTTGTGGTGCACGTGATGCCTGCAAAAATTATATAAAAAATTGTAAACATTACTTTGTTCATCTAAATAAACAAAGTAATTAATATAAATATAATATATCGTAGATAATAATCAACTTACTATATAAGTAAAATCATCAAACTTCATGCAATAAAACAACAAAAAATGTAATAGAAGAAAAAATAAATAACTAAAACAAAATATAACAATACACTCTCTAAATATGTTAAAAGATGACGCACAACATGAAATAATAATGAACGACAAAACTTAATATAATACAATTGTTTCAATATACAATTTTGGATATGTACAAATACTTATTTATAATTTCCAATTTACATTCGCACAAAGCAATTCATTTTTATGATACCTTAATCTATTTTTTCTTGTATTTTCTCTATACCACAATCTAATTTAATCTAATCTAATAATAATTGTTTAACCTTAACTCTAACAGTAGGCACTAAATACAAACATTTAGCAATAATGACAAAACATGAAGAAACTTGGCCATTATCAAAATGACTTACGAATTTTCTTTATTGTGAATTCTCTTACAAAAAAATAAAAAAAATAATGAAATGATACATACACAAGGAGCAATGAAAAACATGTATGATACATGACAAATTAAGTTGCTGATTTAACTGAACTGGGATTCAAATTAAGGATCTTATCTATTGAACTATTCAAGACCCACCATCCAATCCTCCGACAAATGATTATTTAAATATTTGATCATAGAGACACATCGTCCCACATATACAACACGATAAACACACTTTCTACACATTTTTATTCTATCGATATAAAACATAAGAAACAAAAAATAAAAAAATTAAAAATAACCACCAAATTGAATATATTTATATTTCATCTTTCTAAATTTAATTATGAGTGTAAATAAAAAAAAGAAAGAAAACAATACAAAAACATAAATATAATAAATGTGTGAAAAAATACATAAAAAAAGAATAAAATAAAATACATCAAATTGTGTGTGTGTTTTGTGTGTGTGCTAATTATTTCAGACATCAGGTTATTTTCACCTGGTTGAAAGGTGGCTGCGGTGCATTGGTACTCGGTTGTTGTTGCTGCAAAGGAACTGTTTGCTGTTGTTGCTGTTGTTGAAGCTTCAGAAGACTAGCACTGGACACTGAACCACCTACCCCTCCGGTAGCCGCAGCACTGGGCACTCCTGCCCCCTGTATTACAATAGAAATACCGTGTACCCTACCTCTCTTCCTAACTCTAATCCGTATATCAGTTTGGTAATATATTTAAATACCATTACTCATATGTTTATCGTTTAATTTTTTCTTTATAATGAATAAGCCAGAAAAAAAAAACAGCAAATATCTTTAATAATGTAATCCTCTTGTTTGCAAAAAATTAAATTTAAATGAAATTGAAACACACGTATAAACGTTACAGTAGCACATTCAATAAGGGACAAAAAAAGAACACGTAAAATTCACAAACTTCAAAATGAACTCGAAGAAATTTCTTCAATTTCTAAAAGAAGTAATCACTTCAAAAAGTTTAATTTTCATTAGTTAAAATATTTTTATTTACAAAAAGCAAAAATATTTAATTAGAACAATCACTGCATATTTGTTAATTGAAAATAAAACACTCAAAACCAAGAAAATTTCATCATCATTAAATTTATTACCAAACATTTGTTTGTTTGTTCATGATACTTTTATCATTATTCATATTTTTTAATAGAGGAAATAATAATGAAATATGGTGTAAGTTAAATTAAAAATGAAAACTGTAGCAGGTATGGTTCTGAATAAAATACGTGCTTTGTTTGATTTGATAATTAAAAACAAACTTACCGGTGGGAAAGACATCTGTTGTGTCACATGATTGAATCTCGGGTATGCTGGTGCAGTAGTTGGTTGATTAGTTGGATCGTAACCAGAATGTGTATCATGGCGACGTGGCCACTGATCAAGAGGTCGAATCTGACTTAAAAGTTCTTGCGCTTCATCTCTATTCATTTCACGGTTTCTCAGAGCTAACTCCACATCTTCTTTCTGAAAGACAGATTAAATATCAACGAAATTAATATAATATCAATTGGAACTAACTTATTCGACAATTCATTGTCTTCAAAAAATATTGTTTTTTGTTTATAAATTTGATAAATAAATACCTTATATCCTAAGTCACAAAGATAACGAAATTCACGACTATTCCAAATAAAGTCCTTGGTTAATGCAGGTTTAGCAGGATGACTCCAACTAGGAGTAGGATCAATGTCAGAGTCTACCCAACTACCAGCAGGTCCTATTGATTTTTGTTTATGAGTAGCAGGAGCTCCTCCCCAAGTAACTGGATTCAATGGAGGCTCGTTCCAAGTTGCTGGTGTTTTGGGATCATCCCAAGAGGTAGTATCATGAGGACCATCTGCCCATGTTCCGTTACTACGTCCACCTGGAGCTCCAGGATGACCCCACATTCCTGGACCTCCTACATCAGGTTTCATACCTGGTTGCCCAGGCATTCTATTCTGAGGCATGCCTGGTGGACATTGCATACCTGTTTCATAATAATTTAGTGCTGGTTAGTACTATTTAACTTCGACCACTAACTAACCTCTAAAACACTCTATAGAAAAACAGCAGAAGCAAAGTTGTAGGTCCTAATATATGAATTAAAATTACCTCCACGTCCAATATTAGGGGTTGGCAAGTCTTTCCAATGTGATACTTTACTAGTAGGCATTGTGCGTTGATTTGCTGCTGGATTTCCCCATAAACTTGTACCGTCGTCATAATTAGGTACATTACGTCTTTGAGTTGGTGGCGATGGTTCTTCCCATCCGGAAGGTTTACCAGGCATCATATCCTTTGGTGGCGGTGCTGCCCATTGATTCATGTTAGTAGGATTGAGCATTTTAGTTGGAGGACCAGATGGATGCTGATGACCCATTTGATGATGCGGAGGACCCGGTGGTTGTGCCCACATTGTTTCAGTATTACTACCATTTAATCGTCCTGATATACCACGTGGATCACCTCGCATATCACCCATCCTTGGATCCCGTGCCATAGGATCCATTACACGCATATGTTCTCGAGGATCATGAGGCATGCGATGATCTCGTGGATCTCGCATCTCTCTTGGATCGACTGATCGTAAATCACGTGGATCTCTATGATCAATTCTTGGATCTGCCCAACTTGTTCCTATTTATTCAAAAAGTTTTATCCATGTAATAGTATTTTATACAAATTTCATTTTTAAGATCTTTAAAGGGGAGAAATACGTGTAGAGGCTTCAAAAAATTTAATTTTGTTGTTGAAAGCTGATATCTCCGCTAGTTTTCGAGATAAATCTTTAAAAATTTCGGAATATGTTCTCAAATATATGTGTAAAAAAATGACCTTATAATATTAATAAATAACATAAATTTTTAATACGTTAAAAAAATTCATGAAAATTATAATAAAAACATCGTTTTACACGTATTTCCCTCCTTAATTCTTATATAGATATAATATATACAAAGTATCTCATCAAATTATTTTTATCCAATAAATCTTGGAACACACACTTTGTATATATTTAAATTAATTATTAATATTTACTTAATTTGAAAATATTAAATCTTCAATATTTTTACAGAGATCAATATATTCGAAATATATTACTTTTCATTATTCGATTATGTTTATTTTGCTGTACTTTCTCTTAAAAATATTCTTATTCTCATTTTAATTGGAAATGAAAAATGTTTCTACTTTTTTTACTTTTCGATAATATACAAATTACATGCTACATTTAATCAACGTTCCTGAATGCCTATAAAAAGTCTGATAATAAAATAATTTTAATGAAATTTCATTTGAATACTCTAAATTTTGTGTGGGTGTAAATTTTTTCTCATTCAAATATTTCATCTAAAAATTGGTAAGATAATAAATATAATGTAAGAATGGATTGAAAAATATTATACAATAATTTGATAAATATAAAATGAATTCTCTATAATTAACAAATGTGTAAATAAATAAAAAAAAAAAAATATTCTAGCATAGGCATTAAGGAGTTTACTAATGCTCGATAAAGTATATAATTCAGCCTTAAAAAAGCATCATTTACAATTTAAAAGCACAGCGTTTGAACATTTAAAAAAAAAAAAGAAATAACAAACAGCATATATTTCTACATATAAAAGATAGAATTCTAGATTATTAAAAATAATAAATATAGCAAAAAATAAATTAGTTATTCTCCCCATAACTTATAATAAAGCTTTGTGAATGCCGGAGTCTCCATACTTAGTTGAACAAAAAAGATATATATATATATATTTATCTATATATATATGTATATATATAGCAAAATTATTGAATAATACAAGCTACAACTTGATACATTTAACATATTAAAAATTGAGAACTGTTATATTTACTCGTTAAATTATTATTATTATTCTCAACTGCACAAGTATAGTTTGAATTTTAATTGAAAAGTGATATATTATCTTATTTTATAATAAGATAAATAATTATGTTTTATGTAGAATAGAATTATTGAGAATATTACTTGTACAGAGAGTCGTCTTAAATATAAAAATCACGAAAATATACAAGAGAAAAAAGAAAATTATAATAAAAACATTACACAACAATTTACCAAAACACGATAACCTTCAATAAGATTCCAAAATATCTTTTTCCTAAAGTTTTGGCATCTCCAGCCTTCACTAGCATACCTCCCCACATACCGGCTTGATTACCGGCAGTCCATTGAGCTGCATTCGGTTGAGTGGGTGCAGTAGTATTGGTCCACATATTCGATGTGTCCGTCGTTTCATCATCTTCACCCCAAGTGCCACCAATGTTAGTTGCAGGAGTATGACCCCATGGAGTTTTGGATTGTTGATGAGGTGGAGGTTGTCCACCGTTTCGTAAATTAGCTTCCCATAAGTCAGTACCATTGTTTACGGATGGTTTCCATAATGGAACACCATCTTTGGCTGAATTCGGCTCAGGAGAACTTGGTACGTCCCAACTCGTATCTTGATTCACGTGTTGCTACAAGAACAAAATCATATTTTTTAAATCTTTTTATTTAAATAATAATATTTATTATTTACTTACACAGCCCCATCCGTCTTGACTAAAAAGCGCTTCCCTCATCGTATTCAATTGTTCGAGCTGTTGCTTAGTCGATGGATTATTACTAGCCGATGTGTTTCCGCTACTCACAGATCCTTGCGCGTTGTTATTAGATGGATTGTTACCACCAGTAGAACTTCCCGATTGTTGTTGTACGCTGTTATTATTGTTTTGTGGATTTTGTCCTGGACCACCTGGATTATTAGATTTTCCCTGAGACCATTGACTACTATTCTGATTCCCTTGAGAAGAATTTGACTGAGAGGTAGGTGGACCAGATTGCTGATTCGATTGTTGATTCGGATTATTAACTTTATTTACGTTTCCTATGAATAAAAATAATAATATTTATAAATATTAAAATATATATATAGATATATATTAGAAATATATAATTGATATTGAATTTACCTGATGTATTTTGTGTACCAGGTGGGCCTTGATTCTGATTTTGATTTGGATTACCAGAGACTGATCTGTTGACAGAATTTCCACCCCAATTGCTAGGTGTTCCAGCATTACCAGGTGCATTTCCTGGTGTACCAACCCATCCTGATTGATTAGTATTATTATTATTGGGTGCAGTAGTTTGCGTAGAACCCCAATTAGTAGCTCCTCCACTATTTAACGAACTTTCACCACCTCCTGCTAATTTTAATATCGTTGAAATACCCCATCGTTGTTTGTAGCTTAATATTGGCTCGTATATCTTGTTTAATTCTCGTTTTGATTTATTGAAATATATATTCAATAAATGCTTTATTCGTCCCAATAGATTTTTATCTTTCGTTCCGTCCTTTTTATATGCTTTTTGATAAGCACATATTAAATAGCGTAGATACGATATTAAAGTAGACAACAACATCATACGCTGGATAAATATTTTTTGGTCATTCTGAAATGTATTGAAAAATTCTGATCGCATCCCATCGTCACATATGCGATGATTATCCGCTCGACATACAGGTACACCGATTGTTTGGGATGTGATGGTGGCTGATTGGCTTGTAAGCGTCATCGTAGGCTCGCAGGTAGTCATTATAGGAATGTTGGCAGCCAACCTAACTTGCTTTTTCTTGTCAGATTCGTTAAATCGAGCGGTCTGAGACATTTCACACTTATTTCTAATTTTATCTTTTAACGTAGACTTAGATACAGACTTAATGGTAAAATTAGATTGAAGATCAGAATCCACTGATCTACTATAATCGCTAATCTTATAACTAGTATTTATACGTTTGTTAGACTTATTATTATCCTGAAATGAAAGAGCACCAACAGTAAATATTGTTGCTTCGGTACGACTAATACCATCATTTTGAGACCCTAAGATCCTAACATTATTAGTAATTATACAACTAGTCTTGTAGCACACAGCGACGTCAACAATGTCTTCAATAACATCTGGATTATTGTTACTACTATTAATTTCATCTTCAATACTACTACCGATGCTAATGTTCTTCTTATAATATTCATTATCATTATTATTATTATTATTATAATTATAATTATTATTATTATTATAATTACCCTTACACTTTTTTAATATTGGAACACATATGCGTTGCATCAGCTCGGTAACAGTGACATTAGATAATGGAGAAGTAAAAGATTGTACACGGAGTTGCTTGAGATTTTCCAGGAAAGATTGCGAGATGTGGTCAGTTACTTCGTTTTCAGAAACGATAAGCGTAATGGAAGAACTGGCGGTGAATATCGCTAAATTCTGTTCGCTTATTATTATTATGGTAACCGATATTAATAAATCGATGCCACCGAAATGCGACTTTAATAATAGGTTCCATAATATATCGAGAGCTAACGTTAATCGAACAACGTTACAATTATCGTTAGACGTTTTGCAATAACGTCTCATTATTAGCAGTCTAGATGTCTCATGAGAATTGATAATAACCAGGGCACACTTATGACCTAGTAGTTTCCATCTCTTTGCAACATCCTTTATAATACCGAATTTCCGAGTAATAGCATCTATCTCGACAGGACCACCGCCAAGCAGGAAACAATGGTCACTGTTCCTGATTGAGCTGAGCAATATCACAGACTTGGAGTTATTATTATTATTTTTTATTAAACTAAAATGAGCCTTAAACTTATTGTTGTCGCCTAGCTCAAGGCGGAACCCTAGTAACGAGTAACTGTTGACAGAGTTAGGGAGGCATAGCAACCATTGGGGGCAATCAGACTTGGGTATCCTAACTAGGCTAGGTACCCCAACGGTGCAATACGCTTCACCCCGTGTAACTTGTAGATGTACATTTACGCTTAGTACCCTAACTCTTACATCTCTAAAGCTATCCTTATTATCACTTAATGTCTTAAAAGTAGACTTAGAGTTATTGGCGGAGCTGCCCAGCTGACCAAGCAAGCCCAGTGTGTTTTGCTTTCTGTACTTGTGATGATTATGTTCTGCATTGTTGTGGTTATTTATCTTATTATTATCGTAAGTTAGAAAGAGATTTGTTGGATTTGTTGTGGTTACTGGCGCCACTGACTGGCAGGCCTTACCTATACCAGCTGAGCTTAACTCACCTATAAGATAAATATACACTATTAAAAATAATAATTTTTTTATACTTTCTTGGCTGGTTATAATTTTTAACACTTTATCGACCGCTAGCCTATTAATCGGCTTTTAGCTATCGACGATTTTCGTACAGTTGGAAAATTAGTGTTAAAAAAGTGTTAAAAAATGAATCTAACAATCTCAACAATAACTACAGCTGATCCCATGAATCTCTTCAGCTTAACGAACATATAATCTTTAAAAAAAATAAATAATGCGTCTCTACACAATTTCAACGAAAAGATTAATTTCATGATAATCTAAGCGACGGAGTATAAACACATGATAACAAACATAAAGTTACTCACTGGTTTGGCTTGGCAGGACGGTTGAAGAGTCATTGGCGGCGGTAGCTTTCCGATGGTCAGTACATACTGCCATCTTGTTGCTGTTTATGAATTCGATATCACAGTACCTGAAGTATTCTGATCTTTCCCATTTCCCCCCCCAATACAGACTGGTTTCCTCTAATACTACTACATCCCCCTGAAATATTAACAAATAAATAAACAAAATTAACCAATAAAAATTCAAGTAATTAACCCATTACAACAACGCATGAAATTAGTAATATGCTTTACGATTGAAACCTGTGCCAAAATCTTATGGGTCCAACATAAAAAAGTATGAAATATAGCACAGACTTTGGCACGCAGTTCAATGTATTAAATCATAATGCAAGGGATTAATAAGCGATGATATAAAATAAAATTACTCTTACCATGGAATTTTGTACGAAGGCATTTGTTTCTGTAGAAATCTCATGTGAACTAGAATTGTGTGGAAACATTGGGCTCAGTTCTTCTTTGGCAGGCAATGCATAGAAACCAAGATCTGAATAAGAAAATTATTTCTCCGCATATAACGTTAGACCGATTAATATTTTAATCTCTTGTTTTCAACGTTGGTAAGTTAAACTATTTAAACATTGAACGTTAAGGAAAAGAAAAATAAGTAAACTAATATCATACTAACCTCATAAATTATCACTATCAGTGCGCTCCCAGCTCCATGCCAGTAGAGATCTGCAATAAGTAATAAACTTATCTATATAAAAGTGATCTGATATACAACCTGACTGATATATTATTAACCGACATAAGTAATCTAGTGATAAATTCAATAATAACAATGATCATCATAGTTATCGTTCAGATTTAAAAATGTACTACGATAATGTAATACAATAAAAAGTTTACCCTAACCTAATTTTTGAAAATGTTGCACCAGATATGAAATCTCATAAATAAGTGCATTTATTGTCGATAAATATATATTCGAATTATATATTTTAATTATATATTCAATATATTGTCGACAAATTATTATTCAAATAACCACAAATAACCATATATATATACCATTATAACCTTATATATTATATGCCTATATACCTTATATATTATATATATAATAATAATGATTTCATAAATTCACACAAAAAAATAAAACTAAAAATGAACATTGCAGAAATAATTCATCTTAAGAAATAATAATTCCACCACTTGTATGTTCCAATTCATGTATAAAAGTGCAATTTACTTTTATACGTAAATTCCACGTGTACAAGTGTAATATATCTATTAACCAATAGGTTAATAAAAAAAATTAATTAAATAAATAAATAATAATAATAATAATAATATTCTCTATAATATTATTAATATATAATATATTAATATATCTAATAATAATATTAATAATAAATATATAATATAATAATATATATATAATATAGATATAAAATATGAGTATTATTACACAAAAATTAATTTCATACAGACCATGGCGACTTGTTACTATTCCACTACACAAATCCTAACCTAACAATGGCCAACCACTGTTGGCCAACATAAGAATTGAAACTACAACTTAAAACTTATAGAAGCGAATGTGCATTTCTCTAACAAGTTCGTTCCTGTTCCGCTGATGACTGGGCGCGTTTTCGATGGACACGTCGCACAAAAATTAAGTGAGAACAAAAAGATACACCAAATGATGCGTTTACATATACGTAGTAATAATATAGTAATAAATAGAACCACTAGGAAGCCTAAAAATACTAGCAAGTCGGTACTTTCGAGAGTATATTAGTATTAATAGTAGTAGCAGTAGTGTAATAATAAATATTACTATTAGTAATAGTACTTAGATTCAACAGGAATCAGTACGAGTAGTCCCTAACAGTTTAAACAATATTAATAATATTAATAATAATAGCCCAAACAAAACTAAATAAAATAAATATATATATATATATATATATATATATATATATATATATATACATAAAATATCATCTCGAAGAAGAGAGGAGTAGACATGCAAAATTTGGACATGGTAAATGTTAATCATGACGCGTCATGGATACCTTAAAATTGATCAACAAGATGAAAAAGTTAATAAAAAATAGACTTACTTAGCTTCGAGAGCCCACGAAGAAGAAAATCAGTCTACGCGAAGCTTATTTTGTTTGATAACGCACAGAAAAGCGGAGCGTATTAAGATCGCTAGAGGTTATTCCTATGAGCGACCATTCTCCCTCGCGTTTGGGAGCGATCTGCTGCACAACTATTCCGTTCACATTCGTGCAGAAACGCCAGAGACTACCGAAGATCCTTCACATTGACGCAACACGGTACTACCAGCAGCACCACCACTACTACCACCACCATTAGCAGCAGCAGCAGCAGCAGTAGCAGCAGCACTAGCACCACACACGACTACGATGACAACGACGAAACAACGACGACGACGACGACGACACAGCCAGCGACTGCGAGATCTACAGAGAACCAGTGGCGACACCCGCAGCGACACCCGTGGTGCCGACGGTCATTGAAAACCGGGAAAATCTAACGATACTATTTATAGGATGAGGAGCGGGAAGGAAGGGGTTAGGAAGTGGAGTGGGGAAAGAGGTGAAGGTGGTACCAACAATGGTGGTACGATCGACAAGGGAAATGATCGCTTTAATGCAAACACGATATTTTTTGATTGATCTTTCGAAGATTCAAATACAATAATTATTTCAAATTCGATTTGAATCGAATCGATTGAAGATTCTGATGGAAGATTTTGTAAATTCTTACCTACGTTCTTTCTAATATGAATAAGAATAAGAAGGGAGGAGGCTCTATTTGTACGTCTCTTGGATATTCGCAGCGGCCATTTTTGAATTTCACAAGAGTATATATATATTACATATATTCTTCTCTCATAGGATAAATCATATTATTTATTTTACTTTACTTTGAGAACACGCGTTTATACGCGAATCAATGTTTTCAATTTTAAAGTAAGAAACCGTCTCTTGAATCATTTTTTTTCTTTTTTTTCAATTTTATATATATATATCTACAAAGAATGAAGTATTAGTATTATCATCATTATTAATTATCAATACGTAATAATTTATAATAAGAATATGATCTCATATATCATTGTATAAGTGAATTATTCAAATCGATATTGAAAATATTCCATTGTTCCTTATACAAATAGAACTCTTTATTCATATTTTTAAATTTATAAACTGACTCTCGTAGTTTCCTTGCGCGTTCAAAAAAAGAATATCAATGAAAATTCGATTAAAACGTTTCCATACAAAATTAACTCATTAAATATAACCGATAAATAAAAGAAAGAAATTACAAAAATATATAGAAAAAAAAAGGTCGTGGAAGCTTGAATTTTCGCTATTTCTTCGTTCTTATGGAACAGGAACGCATGCAATCTTCTAACTCGTCGTGTCGGTCGACTCCTCTCCCCCTCACTCTCTCTATCTCTCTTACTCTCTTTCTTTCTCACTGATTCTCTGTCTCTCTCTTACTCGACATCGAATCGCCGATTGGCTGATTCGCTGCGCCGTGCCGCCTTTCGATTCCACGCAAACGTCGACGACACAACACTACTACACAAATACACTACACAGCTAAACTCTTACTACTACTACCACCATACTAATACCATACTACTACTACTCTATTACTACTTACAACGACGACAAAGAAACCGATCTTTTTCGTACGTTCCAAAAAAATCTCAAACCTTTCAGCCTCCCCCCTTCCCACCCCACCCAATTCCACCTATTAGACCACATCTTCTTTCTACTTCTCTAGGAAAAACGTTGCTTTCAAAAGAATGAAGTAGTAGTACGGTTGGTGCGCCGTAAAGCCTGTATTTTAAATGCGACATTTGCGAGTATCAGAAATTATTGATCTGCCAGATACGCGTGCGTATGTTGTGTGTGTGTGTGTATGTGTGTGCGCGCTCGCGGGAGAGAGAGAGAGAGACCGAGAAAGAGTAAGATATATATATATACGTACCTAGTATGAAGTGGTGCCTATATGAGTGAGTGCACGTGCCGCCCGTACCTGCGCGCGCGCGCTCACACACACACAAGTGAGAAAGAGAGAGAGAGAGAGAACCTTCGCACGTATATACGTGGCAGCAGCTAGGAGGCAGCAAACGCGCCTCGCTGTTCCCTCTGGCGCACGTCTGCCCTTTTATAACTTCGCAGATAGTCTTCTCCCTTCTTCTCCTAGTTCCAATTAAAAATTCTTATATCCTAGAGAGATTCAAAATTTCATTCTTTTAAATTTGATTAATTTATTTTTTCTCAGTTAAATAATATACACCATTTTTGATAGATTAATCATCCAAATATGCGACGCATATTCTACTTCCCCCCCCCCCGCCCCGCGCCACCATTTATACGATATATCTTTTATTTTTTTTTCTTTCGATGATCATCACGTTGCATTTCAATCGTATTCTATGATGTATACATCATAGAAAAATGACATAGAGAATTGCAAAAATATTCTGCTAATTACGAAAATAGTTAATTGCTTTGAAAGATTAACCCATAAAATCTCTAATGAATGGGGAATATAATTGAACGATATTATTCGTTTATTTGCATTATAATTTTTCTCGTACCATCTTTTAATTCTTTCCCCAACAATCGATGTAATTAATAATATCACCGTATATACGTTTGATTAATTACGAAGTAATTAATTCACTTAAATGTTTTTCCTAAATTATTAGCGATGAGTATTAAATACGCAAAAAAAAAAAAAGAGAGAAAAAAAAAATAGATATGGATTTGAACTCATGCGGAAATAATATGCCACGCATATCATATTTTATGATCGGAATATATATGACCATGGTAGTGTATAGGTTATAATATATATATATAATATATATACACGATGGAAGTGAATCGATGCATCTGCGAAGGCAGCGATCTATTATGAACGCAACCTGTCAATTACGAAGAGAGCGGAAGTTCAGGAAGGTGTATTATCTAACTCGGTGCAAGCATCTCGTACGGAAGTGTTTCCCCCACCAAAACTCAGCTTTTCATTTTTTTTTCCTACCCCTCTACCACTTCCTTCACCGCCATTTTCTTTTCTATATTAATTTTATTCTGTCATCGATATATATTTAAAAAAATATATATTTATATGTCATGTATAGAATAAATATATATATATATATATTCGTATAGCTGAATTTGTTTTAAATAAAGAGACACAAACGTCAGAGTTTAGGTATGCAAGAATGAAAAGATGCAACACGATGTTGTTGCTGCTGCTGCTGCGGCTTCTCTTGTGCTTAGCCAGCGTTCCGGCAATATATCGGGTGTTTCGTTTCAAGGACGATACAACGGTACCTTCTCGGTTTCCAGACGAAAGAGAGAAAGAGAAGAAGAAGAACAAAAGAAAAAAAGTGTAGTAAGAGAGGGAGTGGAATTCGCAAAATTTTTCCAAGTGAATTCTCATTTGTTATATAAAAACAAACTAAAAACCGTGGATAATTCTTTTGTTTAAGGTGTCGTAAAGTTTGAAGAGATCAGTTTTCTCAGGAATACACAGAGTGTTGTTTCTTGGCGCGTATCGTATACTATTCTTAAACGTTAAGTTGCATCGATGATGAAGAAGAAGAAGAGGAAGAAGAAAGACTAAGATTTGCTTTGTATTTACCTTGGTAAGCGTGGCGAAGGAAGAAGAGAAAGATGTAAATACTATCGTACGGAGGACATGGAGCTACGTTCACGCTCCAAGATGCTGTCGTTTATGACGCGGGAAAACCTGCGTGACCAGATATAGTCTATCTCTTCACCGTGAAGGAGTTCAATTGCCCGAGGAACGACAGAAACCAAGTTCTCTGAAGGGGAAGCTAAGATTCTGATTGGTTCGCTCAATGCGAAGCGCCAATTTTAAATCCTTCATTTTGAATTCGTTCGTTGCAAGACGAATTATTTTGTGGTTTTGTTTTTAATTGAAGAAGCGCATTGTTTCCTCTTTTTTTTTTGTTTTGTTTTATTCGTATAAATATTCAATAGTAGGATTAAATATTGTTACGGTATGGTAAGAATAATGAATGATCGTGATTGGTTAGTTTTTTTCTAAACGTGAATTTTTAATTAATGTGCTGCATTGATTCTTTTTTTGTTTTCATTTTCTCATTGGTAGAAATATTAAATAATGGAGTTGAATGTCGCCATGATGTTGGTGAGATAATGAATGATTGTGATTGGTTGGTTATTGAAAAGCGGAATTTTTGAATGTTCTTTTTCATACAAATTTTCAATACTGCAAATTGTTTTTTTTTTTATTCGGAGAAAGAACAAACTAAATAACAATACGAGAAAAAAGCATAATAAATGTTGTGTAGCAGTAACGGACTTTAAAAATATAATTAGAGAACTAAACAAATTAAAAATAATACGTATAATGTATAAAAGAAAAATATGAAGAACGTTACAATTAAAAATTCAAATAATAAGAAAAATATATCTAACCATCGCGAAGTTATTAAAGTTCCCATGTAACAAAGTTTGTGATTGGCCAATCAGAAACTCTAAAAAAATACAACACGAATTTTATATTCATCGAAACAATTCAAGAATAACAATTTCCACAAAAAATAAATCAATAACAAATATTAAAAATAGCACAAAACCAATACGAGTTTGAACTTTATATTCATAAAAAAAAAACGATCATCAAAAAATAACAAACCAAAAATTGATATAAAATAAATAAATAATCCAAATATAAAAATAAAAAATGAATTAAAAATAAAAAGAAAATATATTATTTATAAAACTAATAACGCAAAAGAGAGAACGCAAGAGGAAATAGGAAAAAGAAAAAATATAACGGAGCATAAAATACTGCCTTCATTAAAACGGTTCGTTAAAATGTTAAGGAAAAAAGAAAGAAAGAAAGAGAAAACAGAAAATAATCAAAGAAACAACACGACACAACATTTGCAAGAAATAAAAAAAAAAACAAAACAACAACAAAAAGGAAGGAAGATCGTACCAAAAAATTTTCCTTTCGATATAAATAATCTCGACTATGCAAATTCTTGATCGTCGTATAAAAAAAAGAAGAAAAAAAAAAGAAAAAAAAAAAGAAAAACAATAATAATTACGTAGTCAGAAATATATACATATACATGAAAACAGCATTTAACATATTTCCACATTTATCGTTATATTATACACACACACACATACAAACACAAATACATAAGACGATAAAGGTGTCAGGTATTTTCAAGGTCGAACTTGTTCGACTAGATTTCAATTTTTTTTTTTAACGATCGATCAGTTCACAAGTCAACTTAGATTACTTCTTTAGATCTATTTATCTATCGAAAGTAACGATCTACTGGTATACACCTACGCACACATAATAAACGTGTATACAAGAATGATTCGAATAGAGAAATTACTTCCATAATCGAATACTTCTTTTGACTTAGGTCAAGATGCTTGAATAAAGAAGAACAATCCTCAAACGCGTTGTGTTTTCAACTTCACTACAAACATGTTTGTTGTATATTTGTATGCACTTATACATGCATGTGTACACACATTGCATTTTTCTATCTGACAGTGTAAATATATTCATATGTATGTGTATGTAAATAATCTGTGTGTGTGTGCGTGCACATGTAATTGATGTATATGAATATGCATATGCATGTGTATGTGTGTTACATGTTAGATATATGTAATATGTATGTATAGATATGTTTGTATGAACCTATTTGAATAGATGATATATATACATGTGTGTATGTGTATGTAAATGAATGTACAGATAATGTTAAGAAGATATAGAATAATGAAATATTATGATTTATAAATTTATGAAGAAAATTAGATAAAATATATAAATAGAATAATAAATGAAACACCTTGACAATGAATTTAAGATAATCATTCGGATGCAAATGAATGAGTGTACAGATAATGTTAATAATGTTAAATGAAATATTATGTATAATATGTTTATAATTTTTGAAGAAAATTAGATAAAATATAAATAGAATAATAAATGAAACACCTTGACAATGAATTTAAGATAATCATTCAGATGCAAATGAATGAGTGTACAGATAATGTTAATAATGTTAAATGAAATATAATGGATAATATGTTTATAAATTTATGAAGAAAATTAAATAAAATATATAAATAGAATAATAAATGAAACACCTTGACAATGAATTTAAGATAATCATTCGGATGCAAATGAATGAGTGTACAGATAATGTTAATAATGTTAAATGAAATATTATGGATAATATGTTTATAAATTTATGAAGAAATTAGATAAAATATAAATAGAATAATAAATGAAACACCTTGACAATGAATTTAAGATAATCATTCAGTTGCAAATGAATGAGTGTACAGATAATATTAATAATGTTAAATGAAATTATGGATAATATGTTTATAATTTATGAAGAAAATTAGATAAAATATATAATAGAATAATAAATGAAACACCTTGACAATGAATTTAAGATAATCATTCGGATGCAAATGAATGAGTGTACAGATAATGTTAATAATGTTAAATGAAATATAATGGATAATATGTTTATAAATTTATGAAGAAAATTAGATAAAATATATAAATAGAATAATAAATGAAACACCTTGACAATGGATTTAAGTTAATCATTGAGATGCAAATGAACGATGCAAATGAGATATTTGGCAGTAGTTAGAAGAATAATATACATGTTGGCAAAGTAAAAGGGAATAGGATAATTTAAAGCATACGTGCTATTCTAGTCTATTCTCGTATTCTTGACATGTTAACGCATACAAGGAGATAGTACTTGTGTAGATGAGTAGAACGTCAGTATGTCACTCGAGAACAGAAGGACCAAATAACGACGAATAACGTCAAATCTTCTCTCTCTCTCTCTCCCTCTCTCTTTAGACTTATACATGTATGTAAATATGTGTATGTGTATATGTGTAATTAAAAAAGTACACACTAGTTATGTATAAGTATAATTGGCATGGTCAATAAGAAGGTGCAATGAAGTTGAACAAACGTTATTCAAATCTAACTTATGATATACTACTTCTAATAAATAAATATAGAGAACAAGGAAATAAGAATAAAAGCATTTAATTATATAATAATAATAATAATAGAATGAGATTAGATTTGAAATTATTTATTATTAAATATTTAATGACTGTTGTTATCATTATTAGTTGGTATTAATATAATGTTGGTGTTTTGGTATATATTAACATTAATTTATTTTATTCATTTTATTAAGTTTTATTTGTTTAGTTATAAGTTAACATCAACACTTTTTTATCTTTTTATATATATATATATGTGTTTGTAAGCATATTTGTGTATATACGTGTAAGACTAATCTACTGCACAACCTAACCTAACTACACAACCTAACATAACTACACAAATTTGTTATGTTTTAGTATTACGTTTGTATTAGTATTATTGGCATTGTCGATAAGAAGGTGCAATGACGTTGAACAAATGCTATTATAATCTAACTAATGATACTTCTAATAATAGGAACGAGAAGGAAATAGAAATGATTTGATTAACAAAAATAGTAATACCAGTGGGATCCAATTATTATTATAAATATTTTCTAGTTATTGTTAATTATTATCAATCCATTATTGTTATTATAATCTAATTGATATCCTGAAAACCAGGAAGCTCTTCTGATATTAAAATTAATCTACTATTGAACCACCAATATCCGACAATTTCGTGGTATTCAAACGTTTGATTATTTTAACACCGTATATAAATTTTTCTGTTTGTGTCATGTGCTAGCAAAAAAAAAACAGATAAACTGTTTTTTATTTATTTATATTACATTTGTTATCATATATTGGCTCGTATTATGAATGAGCTTCTTTCTTCAAAACCTTTTTTTTTTAACGATAAATATCTATTATCTCGCACGAAAGTATTTACGTAATAAGAATATTTCAAACATATTTAAATACATTTGTTTTTTTTTTATTTTTTTTTTAACGTACAAGTGCTTGATAACATTTTTAAATTTATATTTTAACGTTATTTTCTTTTTTTTTCCTTTTTTTTAATATTTGCCTTACGAGAAAGATAACATAAATTATTAAGTCGTCAAATATGAAACGATTCGATTACTCCGATTACTTTCAGTTTTAAATCTCGGCCATTTTATATTTAATGACATAATATTAATCATAAATTTTACATTTTACAAATATTCTAATTGAATAATAATAATAATAATTTGTTTATTTTTTTTTATGTATATTAATCAATCGATTATTTTCTTTTTATCAATAATTACGAATTACAAAATAATCGTAATAAGCAAAGTTGCATAATAATACGCAATAGCAATTATGTTAATTAAATTCTGAGAATATAAAAATGAAAGTAAACGTGTTATTTGTAGTTTCTGATACGGGGTTGGAGGAAGGATAGGTTAGAATTCCTGTGTTGACCTATCACAATTAACCACGTGGTTCGAACATATATAACTGCTGATTCGTCTAAAGTTGAACACTTCTATCTCAAAAAAAGAAAAAAAAAAACAAGAAAAAAAAACAAACAAAATAAAATAAAATAAAAATTTAAAAATTTAATATAAAAACATCGATTGCTATTAAACGAATTTCATTGATTGTAAACACAATTAAAGTAGACCTACGATCAGTTAAACTAACATAACCCCCAAAAAATCCTAATTCATGGCTTCTACTAACGCGCATATTCGTTTTATTTAATTTTATTATTTTGATTTTGTCATAACATTTGAACGTATTTCATTATTCGACAAGATTTTTAAATGTAAACTTTATTTTCTCTACTTTAATATTCTTATTATTTAAATAAAATTAATTAAAAATTAAAAAACCTTACAGAAATTAAACATTTTTAAATTCACATTACCAAAAGTTACTCTATATTACGTATCACGCGGTTATCTTAACAATAAATAAATAAATAAATTTCAAAAATTGCATATACATTTATTATCGGTTAACCTAACATTTTTGTCTACGTATGACGAAACCGTTGCTTCATTTTCGTCGCCATTTTGAAGAAATTCTGTATAGAAAGAATAATGAATTGTCGATGATCGGGATTTATAGTTAGTGAGAAACGGATTTCATTTGTAATACACAAGTTTCTTAGCTAACTTACACCGAACTCTCTCGTCGACGATCAATAAGACAACTTCTCTCTCTCTCTCTCTCTCTCTCTCTCGCACTTACTCTCAACGGAGAACTCTACAAACATAATTCTAAAGCGATAACATGACCTAGGAATATACGACAAAATATATTAATAACTGTAATTGCAAAATTGTTTTAACAAAACAAAGAAAAATGAAATATAACAGGAAATGATACTTATTTGTTTAATAAATTAATCATAAAAAGAAAAATGGAATTATATTATGATATTAATAATCGTTTGATATCGGTCTATCCGGATATAACGTTTAATGTCGTTCCTAACGTGTGTACTCTTGTTAGTTGGTTAGAGTACACACGGAAGCATTTCAAGACCCGGTGACCTCGTTTTCCTAACTACCGTCTTACATTCGAGGAGCCATTTCCAGTCGTTGCAAATTATATTAGCATCCTCGAAATCATAACTAGATATCAATATTAATATATACGATGATGATATTAATAATAATAATAGTAATAATAAAAAAATATATATGTGCAATATATATTTGATTAGAAATTAAAATATGTCACTGCAGTAATAACAACGCGAGTCAAAAAAGTTACTAGATAGATATTTTTTCTTTCCTCGAAATTAGTTTTATTTAAAAGATTAGTATTCGTGTTATCGAGATTTTTTATTTTGCGTGTGTGTGTGCAATTTTTAAACTAAATATAGGAATAGGAAGTTTGGATTAAATGTAGAAAATTTTTGTTTCACTTAATATTTTTTAATTATTTGATGATTTATTTCATTTACAGAAAAAAGAAAAACTAAAAAAATAGTATCTACTACAAATGTTACGATTTTGAAATCAAATGACAAGCCCAGGAACTTTTGATTCACCTAATTTATTTTTAAATATTCCAATCATCCGCTTTTATATACACACGATGATTTAATTTCAAAAGTTCGTAAATGATTTTAAAAAATCAGTTACTCAATATCTCAACAACTTTATAAGCTAATTTTGTATTAAAAAATTAGATTAAAACATAGTTACATTTGATCCATGTAAAAACTTTTCCTTCGTCCTATATTTTCGAATAATCCAACAATTTCTCACGAATAAATCTTCCTAGTTTATTTATTCATATCTTAACCATCTCACGATGATAAAAAATCGTACGAAAAGAACTTATCAATTATTTCTTCTTATCATAATCATATTTTTTACCTAACTGGTTATGGATATTATAGTTTTCAAGCATCCCCAATACACCTTGTTGTTCTCTTTCTCTCTCTCTCTCATGGCAATGTTGGAAAGGTCGATTACTTCGGCCCCATTATAACCTTTTTGAAGGGAATAATATCATTACCCTCGCTTGGTTCTAGAGTAACACGCTTAAGTGTTCGCTTAAACGTTCATTTTCAAGTAAAATAGAGACTAGTAAAGTATAATACATATGCTACCATCTTTCAAAGATCCTCTTCCTCCTCCTCCACCTCCTCCAAAGAAGAATAAGAAGAAATTGATATTTGAATTTTATCCCTAACAACACTAACCCCCTCTACATCCAATTAAAAAATAATATCCCTAAATTTAAAAATGGCGGAAAGTATTACATTTGGATATTAACCAAACAAAAAATTAAATCTAACAGCGTAAAATGTAAATATTACGTATGAGTAACGTCAACGAAGTGGTTAAATGGTACGAGAGATTTATATGTGCGCACCCACACACCTACACATACACATGAAAGCACGAAAAGCATGTAAACGCATACAAAGTAAGCTTTGAAGAGTGTGTTCGTTTTTATATGAGTACACCTCTCTCACGACGACAATTGATGTATGTGTGAGTTTGATAAATATAATGGTGTAAGTAGTGTAGTATGCATTTATATGTATAGTAGTGTGTGTAATAGTAAATACGAGTGTCGCGTGCGCGTAAAGATTTAACCGTGTGTGTGTGTGTGTGTGTACGCGGAGTAGTACTAGTCTATATATACGGTGTAGCTTGGCAACAAGCAGGCAGTCAGCGAGTTGCGGGGCAAGGTCGACCCTCTCTCCCCTAACTATTTTATCCCAGACATATATTTGTTACGAAACTCTTGTATATAACTACTGCGACAGCCGCGCAACACACAGCTTAACCGCGTTTATTCGAACTAATCGCTCACAAACTTACGGACTCGACAATATGCCACAAATTACTATTACTCATTTATTATTATTTTCATTCAAATATTTTCTACGTTCGATGTTCTTTTTTTTTCTTTTTTTTAGAAGACATGTTGGATTTTTTTTGGAGTAGGGGAGAGATTGGTAATTGGCGTGGTCCGCCATCTTGAAACTGAGAAATAATTCAAGTAGTTAATTAATGTTTCATATCTAATTCTTGCGAGATATTGTTTTAGTTATTTTAAACGAAATAATATGTATATTTTATTTATTCATTTTTCTTATTTTAATTATTTTCTTAATTTTTGCACAAAATAAATAATCTTACGTTTAGTTTATGTCTTAATAGAAATAAGGGATGTAACTGTGGTAGAGTTCTCGTCATCTTGAAATTTAGTTAATAAAAATAATAAAAATAAGATATCGTTCATCTTTTATTTATTTTTTGTTTTTTTTATTTATGACGAGGTTTAGTGTATCATTTTGTTTGTTTTCATTTTTTAATTTATACAAAATAAATGTCTCCTGTAATTATTGGTGTGTATTACATCTTGAAATAAAGAAAAATAATAGGATAAGTAATGTAACGTAAAATATTGCAACAATGATGATCAAAACAACGAAAATAAATAGCCACAAAAGTACTCAATATAATAATATCACTCTCATATCAAATCCCCATTGTTTTTCCTAATAAATTGGCACGAATTATCCTCCCTGTTTTACCGTTAAAACGTTATTGCAATTTGAAATTTATTTATGCCAAACACCTCTTTAATCTCGATTATTTGATTACACAACATTTTATCATCATCAACAAACATATCTATATTTAATGTATATATTACCGTCAAAACCGGTAATCCGTCATTGCTAGCAATTCCTAGGCATTGTCAACAATGCAAATCGTTTTTTGACAATGTAGGAAACAGAAGAATTTTTGCAGACTTTTTCTTAAGCATTGAACATAATACTTTGGTATTCAAATTACTATTTAAGTAACGTTGAAAAGAATACATTATAAAAAAAAAAAAATATTCTAAGAGCATAGTAAAAAGAACAAATTTGTGTGTGTGTGCATTATTGACAATGCCTAGGAATTGCTAGCAATAGCGGATTTCCGGCTTCGAACGGTAACATAACCATAAAAAATGTATCTAACAAATGCAATTGATTTTCATATATTTAACACGTTATTTTACACGTTAAACTTGATCTTCAGGCCACGTGTACCACCGGTGGTACACGTAGTCATATTTATTTAATGCGCTAAACATGAAATGGCCTGAACGACAAGTCAGACAAAAATGGCTTGGCACGGAACGTGTCAAATATTAATCATAACTAATCGATATATAAAATGAACAAATAAATATTATATTAATGAACATATTATAATTTAATTATAGAGTTATGCTTGTTGTGTTATTGTTATTATTGTTTTTATTGGAAATCCTACCTTATCGAGTTGATGCCGTAATACTCAGCGTATTACGGAAGGATTTGATCGATTTTAATCTTATTTCTAGCGGTCGTACTCGAACGCCTTCTCATTACATCCACACATACACGTGCATAGATGCATAAGCGTGCGAACACGCGCATATACAACCCATATATATGAAATGCGTGTATATACACATACTACACACTGTAAGTGTGTAGTATGTGTGTGTGTCTTCTTTTGTGCGTGTCTATTTGTGTCGCTTGATCATCGTTTACATATGCGATCGTAGATGATCATGATGATGATGATGATGATGTTGATGATCATGATGATCATGATGAAGTTGCTACTACCTTTACATACACACATACACACACACACACTTGATCTGTTGGTGGTGTTATGTTACTGTTACACTCTGCTACTACCGCTACACATTTTAGTCGAAAATAATGCTATTTATAAAATCCACCACAAATAAGTTAAATAAGTATCGGTCGTGGTATGCATGTATGCATGCATGCATCTACGTTTTACGTTGCATACCACGACGACCAGTGTACTGTATTACTTGTTTTTTTTTCTTTCTTTCTTTTTTCTTTTTTTTTTTTATTAAGTAGAAATCAATGTTTCGTGGTTTTTTCCAGCCGGTAATAAATTAAGTTGGGATATATTAACTTCTTTTTCTGTCTCTCTTTCTTTATTTTTCTCTTTTTTTTTAATTTTATTTTGTTTTTAAAAACCTGCGGTATAGAAATAAAGGGAAAAAGAAAGAGAGAGCGAGTTTATTGTTTCCTATATTTTACACACACGTATATACATATATATATATATATATTAATAATGTGTATTGAGATCTAACTTTTTTTGGTTAGAATTTTATTTTAATATTATTTTTAATAAAAATGTTGTATTAAAATTTTAATGAATTATTAAAGATATAACAAAACAATAATAATAATCATATTTTTATTCAATATAATAATTACGTTGTTCACGTTTCTTTTCAATTTTATTCTCAGTTATTATATTATAAATAATATTTTATAATATATATATATATATTCAATACACAATATTTTATGCACAAGCATATAAGAAATACATTTGAAATATTTCCACCCTAGACTCGATTATCCGTTGAACTTTCATTTATCCGCCTAGTTTGACCCCTTGATCGTATTGGTTAATCAAGATTCTACTGTATAATATATTTTACTGTATATATAATACTGATAAAATATATGAATGTAATAATAAATGTATGAATGTAATAATAAATGTATGAATAAAAAATATATATATAATATTAATAAAAAAAATGTTATATATATAAATAACATAATAAATATTAATAAATTATATTAATATTATATAATAAATAAATTATTATATAAAATATATAATATATAATATATAAATATAATTAATAAAATAATAATAATAAATAAAAAATAAATAAATAATAAATAATAATAAAATAAAAAAATAAATAATAATAAATAATAATGAGTAGATATTAATGATCAAAATGAATGACCAAATGGTTACCAAATAAAGTTGAGTAGCATAAAAAAGAAGGTTTTGCTACTTTTACTAAAAAGAAAAGCAAACAACGGGCGTTGACGTTTGACCCCTATTTATCGGTATGCCGGAAACCACGATAAATTTGTAAATAGTTCATCTCAAAAGCATACCACTTTGAATCTTATATTACAATGTATATATATAAGCTATAATACTGCATACAAATGTACACACATTCGCGTAATAAGTAATAATAGAAATATCAAATTTAATATTTTACTTTTAAATTTCCCGCCATTTTAACGGGGAGAAGAATATATCGTTATTTTAACTAATATTATTTATTATCGTTATTGATTGATTAAAGATAACTATCTCTGTTTAAAAAAAAAATAAAAAAATGAAAAGAGAAAGAGAAGTAAAAGAAAGAAAAAAGATTAGATTAGGATTTTTTTTTTTTACAAAAATATATCTAAATACGAGAAAAAATAATAAATGGAATGAGATAATAAATCGATAGAATTCAATTCTAACGTTACTTTCGTAATTTTGTGACTTATATTTCAACAAAAAAGTAATTATTTAAAAAAATATATTCAAACTATTATTAAAAATTATTAATTAACACAGTCATCATTTTTATATTAATAAATTGAAACAAATTTATTATAAAATGATATTAAAAACATTAAACAGTTCTTCGTGGCTCAAGTGGTAGAGCGTTCTTTCGGTATGCGAAAGATCCTGGGTTCGAATCCCGGGCCTCTCGATTTGACCTGAACTCGACTGAAACTCGAATTTATTGGAAGAGTTTTTCGAACGACAAATGCGTCAGGGTTGCGTTACTAAATAATATTAAAAAAATTAAAATAAAATGATTAAAAAAACTGATAGTTAAAAAAAAAAAAAGAATAAATTAAATGAAATTTATTCACAATTTTTCAAATCATTTAAAAATATATATCATTCTGCATAAACTCGATTATTACATTTGTAACCATTTATTCGTAATATTTATTACTCAAGATCAAGAAATTATCAATTTGAAAATAAAGTCACACGTTTATCTATCTATTAATTTATATCTGTCTATCTATCTATTTATTAATCTCTTAACGTTTACATCAATATCCCTTATTACAACATATTATCACTCGAATCTTAATTCTTCCTGGAAGTGAACACGTTTTAAGATAAGAAAAACACACAATATTGATTTCATGTAATACTTACTGATTTCATTTGTTATCACTTTAATTGCTTCTCATATTACATACATAAATTAAAAATATTATTTATTATGTATATATAATTATGTGTAAACAATTTATATTCATTGACTAAACAATATTGAAAAAACTAATTCAAATATTTCAATGAAATATTTAATATCAACATTGCTAATAAACATAAAAATGTTATAGTAAAATCGTATTTAAATTATTCATTTATCTATCTCTTTCTCTCTCTCTCTCTTTCTTTTATAGTATTCATATAAAAATTATGGTAGCGTATACCCTGTCACTTTCGCTCCAACACATACACACACACACGCATACGCATACACACCTAAATCGTATTCTCGTAGTACCAACGCGTACTCTCAGAAAGGTCGAATTATTTCTTTTTTCTCTTTTTCCCGTTCAAATATTTCAAATATTTCTAATATTTGATGTTATTTATAAATTAAAAATTAATAAAAAAAAATATATATATATATTTAAATATACTACACACATATATTCTAGTTAGATATGACAGATATTTCCCTTTAAGGTCAAACGTTCACATCAATATGGAAGTAACTCGTCATTGTATTAGAAATCAAACGTACAGTATAGAGTTTACAATTTTAAAAACATCTTACGTAAGTTACTGGGTCCTACGTTTTCTATTTCAACGCCATACGAGTCCTATTCGTGCTTACATACACCTATACATATATATATATAATATATATATATACATATATATATATATATAAAACATAAAAAAACACTTACGTATTATATATATATATATGTGTATATATATGTGTATATATATATGTATATATATATGTCGGTTATATTTATATTTGAAATACGTAGTACGCGACACGAAATGATGATCAGAAGAATGCGTAGAAGCAAATTTTTGTTCGATATATTTAACGGTATATATCATATATAAATTTGGATTATTATTTAAATGAAACTCACCTACGGCAGCGTGTGCAGTGGCGTTAATATCTGAGGAAGGTCTCACTATCACACGAAAACTACACTTTTCACACACTCAAAAACACATTTCGTACAATCAAGGGAATTCTTTATTGAAAACGAGCCTCCATTGCTTGGCACGGAGTTTCTACGAGCTATCGCAGCGCTACGTTGGCTCGCTGTTTCTAATCATAAACAATACAATTATATGATCACCAATCCGTTAATACTTTTGTTTTTGAGTATGATATCTATAAACGGAATAGACCAATCGCGTGCATTCTTTGTTTTCATTCGCTAATGCAACTATGTTGGCAAAAGCTCATTGGTCGCTTTATCGTTATATATATCGATATATCGTTATGTATTTATTCTCAAAATATCAAATATCTTTTTCGTATACTAAATTTCTATTGGTTCATTTTACGAATACCAGGAGAATCGTCTAATCAAAACGAGTCTCGTTGTTGCCAATGAATACTTTTTATTATTTTCATTTCTAATAGTTAACTCTTTGTAATTTAATAAATTCCTCGTTTTTAAATGGCTATATATATTTTTATATTTTTTTATATATATGTATGTAATATAATGATTAAATAAATTTTGTTGGTTAATTTTCGTAACAAATTTTTATGCGAATGAATTTTTGTAAGAATGTTAATTTTTTTGGAAGGAATGAATATGTTTAGAACTATAGTAAATAACGTGAGAAAGGATGAAAAATAATAATTGTTATATTTATTAGGAACGTATGTGTATTAATAGTTATCAGACAGGTGGCGTGAAAGTATAACATCCGTTCTAATGGCGTCAGGACACAAGCACTGTTGTCACATTTTGTTCTACAGTGTTTCAATATTTTGATTTATTTATGTTAACCAGATAATAAAGAAAATGGGCAGAACATAAATTTGGACTATAGAAGGTGAATAATGAAAGATGGAGAAAGGCAAATTTATTACTGTTATTTGTGAATCAAGTATTGAAAATTGTCGTGTGTTCACTGAGTGCAGTGACCTTGGTTTCTCTGTCATTTCTGAGCTCACAAAGGCGCGCAATTTAAATCTTAATTTACTTTCAATTTGATAATATGACGTTAACTGTATGTTAAAATTTTCTTACTTTTTAAAAGAAAACAAGAACAAATTTAAACAATTTTATATTTTGCAATATAATTTGTATAATTTGCAATATAAAAATGTAAGAAAAATCAGCTAAATAATAATAATAATGCTAGTAATATATCATTAGAAATATTCATTATTACTATCGAATATTAAAATGTTCATTTGAATAATATAGAATTAATTAACTTTAGTTTAATATTTATTAATTTGCAATGGTACAAATTATTACAGTTTTAAATTGAATTTAAAAAAGACTGTATCACTTTTTTTATCGATAGCAACATAACATCAATAACCTATTGTAGGTACAGTAATTTTTTGTATTATTCAATAATGTATAAATATTATATATCTGATTTAAATAATATATAATATCGATTAGAAGAGATTATTTTAATTAGTAAAATTACTTGACTAATAATTTCATTATTACCAGGTACAAATATTTGCCTCGCACAGATGGATCAACAATAAATTTTGAAAAATATTTTTTCAAATAATAGTAGACACACGTACATACATATTATATATCTATATAAATATAGATATAATAAATATTACTATGGAGGTGACAACGGAAGAAGCACAAGCTGTATTATTAGAAGGTATGGAAGGTGATCAGTACATCACCATACAAAGAGCAGATGGAGAATCGATGAGCAAAGGTGTACCTCTAATAACATTAAATGGAGATTTAATTTCTGACCGAATGGTAGTCGATATGATTAATGCTGGCGTTGGTACTGATTATGGTGCTGCGACGCAATACTATGAAGCTGATTTGTTGCCTCACGAATTAACAGAAGTAATAACATATTAATATTTTTGTGTATGTAATTTATATATACGTATATATAAATGTAATTTTATTGATATATATTTTTTTTTTTTTTTTTTTTTTTTTTAATATTACTAGGAAGATCGAAAGTTAGCGGCAGCTTTAGTTGCTGTTCAATTACAACAACAACAAAAACATCAACAACTTCATGGTCAATCGCAACATGAAGATTCAGCACTGCCAGACGTTTCACATTTAGAAACATTAGGACCCGTCAACAGTTACTCCATACAAACCGTACCCGAACCAAATCCACCCACTATTTATCCAACTATACAATCGTTTAAGAGAATAGGACACAGCATTAAGCAAGAATTTATTAATGTCAAAAGTGAATACGATGTTAATGTATCGGCTGAAAGTAGTGAAGATACAACATTGACTCCTGGACCTAAACGTTCTTTACCGCATAAAAAACGAATTCCTCGTAAATTGAAACAACAAAGTAAAAAAAATTCAGCTAAAAAAGATGTCGGTAAATCTAATCAAGATTCTATAAATGTCGAACAAAGAAATGAAATGCAGGTACACGTATTCGAATGCGAATTGTGTGGCTCTAGATATAGTAGCCAATTAAAATTTTTTGAACATTTGAAGGTAAATTATTCAGTTTCTTTTTTTTTTCAACATTTGTCTTATTATACCTGTTTCAAATATTCTATTATTAATTAACGAATTACTTTTTAGGTACATTACGAACCAGTTAAGCAAGAGACTAGAATAGCTCAAGCAACAAATACTAATATCACAATATCGGTACCGGAAACGGTACAAGGCCTAGAAAATACTGTGATAGAAGAATTTAGCGAACCAGAAGATATTATGGAAGGAATAAGAGGTGTGGGTAAGTATAATTATTTTGCGTTCTATTAATATTCTTGTTTTATTCATTTGTTAAAATATATTCTCATTGTTTTTATCAGTCGAAGAAACTGCAGCCCACATTAATGATGAAACGGAATCTCCTTTATCAAATACAAACAATGAATCGATGTTGTGGGCTATTACCGATGTGACTGATCACGTACAGAGGGACCATGTAAGAACGTCTACAACTACAGAACAAAATTTACATGAAAAAGAAAAGACTGATATCCCGCAGACAGCAAAGAAAAAGAAAACTTTGAAAGCACGGAAATCAAGTACGTATAATAAAAAGAAAACCATAATACAATAGTTAAAATATTAGAGCAAACAAAATCATTTTGAACAGAAGAAAAATTAATTTATAATATTATTTCAATGAAATAATTTTTCATTAATTTTTTTTTTATGAATTCTTTCTTTTTTTTTTCTTTTATAAAATTAAAGCACTTTCTGATGATTTTTTTATTTGTAAATTGATTACTCTGTTTGTAAATTGATAAGAATCCATATTTTTTTTAAGTGAGTATACATTTTTCAATTTAGTGAACATAGATGATATTATCACAATATTGAATTAATTTAACGAATACAAATTGAATTGAATCAATGAATTGAATTTATTTTAGATGATGAATTGACATGTCCTCAATGCGATCGATCATTTCATCATAAGAATAGTCTCGTTTATCACATGAGATCGCACAGTGGTGAAAGACCACATCAATGTGAAGTTTGTGGAAAAAGTTTCTTTGCTGCTAGTGCTTTGAAGGTAAATAAAAATAATGATAACGCAGTGTTTAATCCTTTCGATACAGTTTTGTTGTTCACTGTACGGATATTTGCATCATAAATAAGATTCTATTGTATAAGCTATACAGTAGATAAAAGATTGAATATTACAATGTAATGCATTTTAAAAATTAAAAGCCGATGTTATATATTTAGTCATCAATAGAACACAGAGCATTAAGTGATGAGTAATTATTGTCATTGGTAGTATCAAAAGGGTTAATAAATTATATCATTACTAATACTATTACTATTACTACTACAGTAGTGGATCAAGTTAAGTGGAGGCCTCCCAAGTGGTAAATATTTCAGGTTCCTCAAACTAAAGTTAGAAAAAGAAAGGTTTCAAAACAATGAAAATAAATTTTAAGAACTCGGGATCCTGCTTAATTCGCTACTGTACTATTAATAATAATAATTAATTATATATGATGTAATAATTAATTTCGTAGGTACATAAGCGTCTTCATAGTGGCGATAAGCCATATAAATGCGAAGTATGTGGTCGTCATTTTAGACAATGGGGTGATCTTAAATATCATTCGACCAGTATTCATTCAGAACAAAAACAATTTCAATGTGAATATTGCGGTAAAGATTTTGCAAGGAAATATTCTTTAATAGTTCACAGACGCATTCATACAGGGGAAAAGAATTATTGTTGTGAATACTGTAATAAAACATTTAGAGCGAGTAGTTACTTACAAAATCATCGTCGTATACACACCGGTGAAAAGCCACATCCTTGTACAGTTTGCGGAAAACCATTCAGAGTACGAAGTGATATGAATAGACATTTGAATACGCATTCTCGAGGAAGATCTGATAGATCTTTAAATAGAATAATGACGGGGAAAAATATTGAAGAGGATAACGATAAAGGCCAATCTAAAATTATTCATGATCTTATGAGAGATTTTAAACGTGAGGTAGAAGGTACTACCAGAGTTGTAGAAATTGTTCTACCCGATGATAATCCTGAAAGTATATTACCACACGCTGGTGGACAAACTTTGGAATATACAGTTACAACAACAGCGGATGGAAATTCTGACAGAGATCCTTTAGAAGCTGTTGTTCGTACCACTGATAATATGTATGTATTATTACACTTCTTTTCTCAAAATAATTCCATAAATATTAATTCAAAAATATTCTTTTATACATATATTATATATATATAAAAATAGTTGACATTCAAAATCATTTTTTCATTTTATTTTTTTTACATTTCAGGCAATACTTTTTTATGTAATTAATAATGACAAATAAAATAAGAACATTGTATAATTTTCATCTACGTAAATGTGCGTGTAAGAAAATATATTTCAATAATTAAGATGGATGCGAATATAAGAACCAAAATAATACATTATTTTAATCTTTTAATTGCATATTACGAAAATAACTTTAACTTTTTCTATAATAGTATTATCTTTTTCTTCTTTTGAACTTTGTAATTTATATTCAACTGTGGAAAGTACATAGTAAAAATAAAAAAAAAAAAAAAGAAAAAATATAAAAAAAAACTAAAACATTGTATATCGATTTAAATATACACATAATTAGAAATATATTCAGACATATATATACACAAATATAAACTGTATATATATACACATATTGTAACTAATTATGCTCTCAAGGATAATACATATGTAAATTTTTATGGTTAATTAATGATAGCTAAGAAAATATATTTTTTACTTGGAGATGTTTATAGAAATCTGTTGGTCCACTTTTTATTCACCCACACTTAGACATATACATGTAAATACATACAGTGGTGTCCCAGAAATGCGAACTATCAAATAATATTTTTTTCTTATTTCCACTTGTAGAATATGCTTCCACAGTTTGACCAATAAATCCTGGAACACCCTGTATATATTTTATTTCAATTCTTACTATTTTCCATAGTTCAAATATTTCATGGAGAAATAACTTTACCAGTAAAAATTTGTAAAAGTTTAACGAAATCTTTTGATTCAAGCGAATCATTTAATTTCTCAGCTGCAGATTTACTACTAATCCTATTTAAAAAAAAAATGTTAATTAATTGTATACAAAATTAATAATAATTTAATTAATTTTACCTGCGAGCTCCTTTAGCTCGTTCCCAATCGACGTATAAATCTGTTATAACGCCATGTAATCTGTTTAAAACTTCAGTATCCTTTGCCATTTGTGATCTAATGTTTTGTTCATTTGCTATTAAATCTTGATACTGCGAACACAAATTATCTTTTGGATTAGTCTTCAATTCAAATTCTTCAAGAGCATCTAAAATCTTGATTTTTTCAATTAATTCATGCGCAGCGTCTAATTGTGGTTTTACAAGTTCTAATACTCTTGAAATACTTCCAATTGAAACATCTAAATAATACAATTAAAAAATATATAATATTTTCACTATAAATATATTGAATATTCTCAAAAGTTAAAGTTAAAACAATTTATTCAATAACAGTTTTTAGAAAATCTTTTTATATGTCTTTAGGACTAATTTCTATCAATCAAATAAATATAATAAATAAATATTTTTACCACAAAATACTTCTAATTTAATTTTTCGTTTAGTTGCTTCTCTTGTCAATATATCTCTAAGTATAATAATGGTCGATATATTTTCTCCCAAAAATATAGCGCTTCCTTTTCTGTAATAAAATCAAAAATTAAATTAAACATGTATGTGTTGAAGTTGCTTAACTTTTTATTTATAAAAAAAAAAAAGAATAAAAAGATAGAATTATTAACTAACTTATATTTACACTTCAATATTGTTCCAATAAAAGAGGATTTATATATTAAAATAGCTTCATTGTCGTATAAATGAGGTCTTTCAGGAATATCGGGTAATACAAGAGAAAGCCATGCGTGCATCTGAAAAATGAATTACATTAGAATATATTTTATGCTTTACAATGATAAAACATTTATATTATTAATATCTTTTTGATACCTCAGCAACTGTGAAATTACCACTCAATCTTAATTCATTAAAAGGTCCTCCTCCCAATGTTTCTACATCCTCAATGTGTTGTCTTTTATGTGATGATAAGGCATATATAGGTACTAATATTCTACGACAACATTTTGGTTGTACCTATTAAATCAAATATATAAATATAATTATTTATCATTGAAAAGTAATATTTAGATTTTGATAAATTTAAATAATACCTGAGATGTAACATAAATTTGTAAAGTACCAGGTTGGCCTTCAATAGTTCTTAATCTCATTTCTAGTCGATTAGTATTGATCTACAATTTATATCAAACTATAAGTATTTAAAAATATATCTTAACTGTGTTTAGCTACCATAGGCTGCTTTTATTCTCTTCAAATTTCCTGTCGAAAAATGCTAGCGCATTTTGTTGATAAAGATAATTGATGGTGATCATGTTTTTTGAAAATCCTCCGGTAGCCAAACGGTTAATAATAAATATATACATATATATACATATGTAAAATATATATACTTGACATCTGTACGTAGCAAGTATGAAGTTTCCTTCTTTCGGATTGCACATAGATAGACTTACTACTGCACTATTATTTTCAACATCTAACAAAACTATCGGTGTATCCGATTGTATAAGAATATTATCTATCGATGTATCCAATTCTACCGAAAGTGAATAAGATGCGTCTTCTTCATGTAAAACCATTCTAAAAATAATTTACAATTATAATTTAGTATATTTCAACAATCAAAAATGAAAGATAATCAAGTTACCTGTGTTTCACAGCCAATATTAAAGGCGCTAAAGGATCAGCCGTAAAATTAGTAGTTTCTCTTTCTTCTGCAAGTTTTTCTTCCAACTGATGTATTTCAAGTTTCAATTTTGCTATGACCGTATCACTTTGCCCAGCTTCTAATAATCCAGGTGGTTTAGTAGTTAAACCAAATATTCGACCGGAATAAGTAGTAACAAGAACTTCAGGATAACCAACAGCACCAATGATTCCACCCATAACTGTACTAATACTTTCACCAGCATTCTATACAATATTGTTTTTGTTTGATATTAAATAATTTTATGCTCCTTTATTATATGAAGACTACGACAGATAAATATGTAATATTTACATAACGGTAACGTAAAAACGGTGATGTATCTTCATCTGGAAACGTATATACTTCAATGATTCCATCCTGTCTTCCGATAAGTATATCCACATCGTCTTGCAATTCAAATGTATCCAAAGAAGTTATTTCAGATCCCATAGAATTAATCAACCAAGTAATTCTTAACGTTTTGTTTCCTTGAAGAATTAATAAACCAACTCTACCATCGATAGTACCTAACAATACACGTTCTGATGATTCCGTTTCTTTTTCCCTAAAAAAAGAAATCAAGAAAGTAAATTACGCTTAATATAATTTACGATAATTGAGATTTTTATTTAATAATCACAAATATTAATTCAATAATTATTAATATATTTATATAAACTATTAACAGAACCTATATACAGCAAGCACAGTAGGAATACTTGGCAATCTTAAAACTGTTGGCCTCATTGTTCCATGTAAGACACGTACCTAAAATAATATAAAAATAAATGTTAGATAAATAATATTTTTTATCAATGAGATTAGACATATTAATAATTTTGTCACACACACAATTATTTTTCTTTTAATAATACTAACTGCGCAATCACCACAAGCGAGAATAGCATATACCATAGAATTGTCGCCAGGTAAGAGTACGACATCATTTAATATTTCACCAGCCAAATATGAATCAGCATCTTTGCAATCATGATATCTATGATAAAGATCTCGAGCACAGGCTGCTAAATCTGGACCAAGCACATATCTGTTCAATATATTACATATAAAGAATTTGTTAGTCATTTTTCATGTATACATTGAATATATTGTAATAAAAGCATCAACTTTGTGTATATCGACTAATAAATGTATATGTTTATTACGCTTTAAATTTCTACCCTATAAACATATTCATGTATTAAATTAGTGTTTCATTGTAAATGAGATAAATTATTAGAAACATGTAATTAATGATCCAACTTACAAAGCAGAAATAGGATCCAACAGACTAGTATCGAATTCTAAAAATAATTTTCCTTTTTTAGTAAAACCTTTAACGGAATTTTCATATGCAACAAAAATTTTATCTTTCGGTGTTCCAAGTGAACCACCAAGAATCATTTTATTAATCTTTGGTCCGGGTAGTGATTTGAATAATGCTTGTAATTCTCCTTTCTTTGTACCTGTTTTCAAAAATCAATATCATCTCGTTTCTGTATATAAAAATTATTTTGTATAATTTATTAAAAAAGAGTTAAATGATTTACCAAATACTTGAAGTATACCATCATGATCAGCAACGGCAAACTTTTGAGTTTGTTTTGGATCTGATGGAGGAAAAATTCTGGTTGTACCACGAGAAGTAACACCTACAGAAATATAATCAACACGTGAAAGCGTTAATGTCATTTTGTTTTTTATTCAAATGTTAATTACAAATTTATAACATGATTTAGAAGAATTATGTATAATAAGTAAAAAGAATTCTATTGTGTGGGTTTGTACAAGTGGATCAATTTAACCATAGCAACGATAATGTACAACAAAGTATATATAGAAAATAATTTATTAGAAAATTCTTAAAGAGTATGGATTATATATATATATATATATATATAAATTAGTTTTATCGTTATTTAATATTTAATAATAATTACTAAATTATTGATACAATAAATAAACAATAATATATATTATTTGATTTGATTTACATAATATTTCAACTCTCGAAACGATTATGGTGCATTTATTCGTATATTAAATAGACATTTGATTTATGGTAATTGATTCTAGTGAAAGATAATATATTTTATTTAATAATCCATACTATATTAAAATACATAATATTTTATTTCACAATTGATTATATCAAAATTTATCAAATGTTTATTTTTGTGCCATTTTTCATACCTAACCTAAAAAATATAGAATAGTTACAATAAGAGAAAAAAATCATATAGAATCTACACGCAACTGAAGTGAAATTTCTTAAGTTTCCTCTACTGTCAGCAGAAGTCTTGACCAATCGATATTTTCCATTTTTCCCCAGCAACTCTTGACCAATCGATATTTTTCATTTCTCTTCTGCAAGTCTCGATTAATTGATATTTCCCTATTTTCCCTCGCAAATCTTGACCAATTGATATCTCCCATTTCTCCTTTGCCAATCAAATAATGTATTCATTTGAAAATTATTTCAATGTATAAGTTAAAAAGTATAAAAAGTATAGTTATATTTTTTAATTATTTTTTTTTTTTTTAAGCATGGTAAACCTGTATCCGGGGATTTCCCTTTGTAGTGAATATTATCTTACGTCTTATCAATGTTATTCTAGAATAAGACGTAGTTTAGTTTGGGTGGAAAGAAAGAGTTGAAGAATTTATTTCCTTAAAAAATGGAAATTACATCAGAAGTCGACTATTTAGATGTGCAGTGGGTTAGTATAATGATATTCTATTTATAAATTTGATCAAAATATATATTACGAATATTTTGTTAACGTTTTACGTATGTTTTTTAAAACAGAATGAATTGTTGGAGAAAGCTGTCGTCTACCAACAAAATTTTTATGAATTACTTCCAGATTGGACGGTATGTAAAAAGAATGATTATAAATTAATCAAACAAAACATAGGATATGCTATATGTGGTTCACCAATCTTCGAATCAACTTCCGATTCGAATAATATTTTATCTATTGATACTGAAAACATAACAGACGATACGAATATAAATGATCTTGTTCAATATTGTCCTAAAATGGAGAAAATCATAAGTGTTATTTTACAAAAGATTATGCAATATAGTAGTGAACCTAATACCGATTTTATACATTATGGAATCATATATAATATGATTTTTCGTAATAAATTAACTCAGCAATGTGAAATAAAGGATAAAGAAGAAATAATTGCTGTACCTGTATTTAAAATAAAACACTACAATGATAATAGTGAAAATGAGGTTTTTAGTATTTGGTATTTAGATATTCAAGGTAGAATATACAAAAGTTGGGAAGATTATATATTGAATAATAATTTTCCAAAGTGTACAATGGTATACCCAAAAGATGGTTATTACCAATCGAATCCTGATTTTCAAATTACTCCAGATTGTTCAACTGTATGGTTAATCGCTAAAGATTCTTATGAATGTTCGAGTCGTGCCCAAGTTATGTCTACAGTTAACTTGGCAGTTAATACGGTGGGAACTTCTGTTACTGTTGGCATAGGAGTTGCTTCGTTCTTTACTCCTGTCGGTCCACTAGTTGCTGCGGCAGGTAAATAAGAATTCTCAGCATTAATATAAATTAATTCTAAAAAAGTTAATCTCTTACTGTTAAGCCATTTAAGTTATTTCTTTTCTTTTTTACTAATTATTAGTTTTTTTTGTTAATCATATTTTATTACAAATAGGAATGACAGCGATGACTGCGCAAGGTGTTTGGACAATTGGGAAATGTTCATCAGAATTATACGATAAAACGATACACGACGAATCCATCAGTCCATTTGATCAAAACAATTTATCTGCTTGGTTAGGAATAGCTGGATGCACCGTTGGATTAGTATTTCAAGGTAGTACTGTTCTTCTTCGGAAAGCTGCTGCGGAAGGTATAATGGTCAGCCGAGTAGCCACAACAGCGTACGACATTATGATAGTAACCAATGTATCTATCAATTTGATCGGTGTTGGTTATAAAAGTGTTCAAATTTACAACAAATATAAGGAATCTGAAAGAGTTGATATTCAAGATATATTTTATTTAGGAACTCATGTATTGTTCTTTATGAATTCTGTGATAAATATTAAATTTGCTAATGATGTAATCAGACAAACGCAAGGATTAGTATTAAAAGAGTTTGAACAAAATTTGCGCGATGAGAATTTGCTCAAACGGTATGAGTATGCACAAAAGAAAGCTAGTACAGAATTTAATACAAATAAAATAGAAGAAAATGCTGCTATTATACGAAACTTTAAATATTATACGATAGATGACGTGACAGGAACATCAAATAATAGTTTTGCTACACCGTCGAGTTTTTCATTAAACTTTGTAGAAGGAAAATTAAAATTAAATGGAATAACTTTATTAGATCCGATGTCATTGGTTGTTACATTAGGTAAAACGTTTTTGAGAAATATCAAGGAATCGAATTCACAATCAACTGAGGATACACATAGTTTAATAAAAATACTTGAAATGTTGCTCACTAATTTTTATAAGAGTAATGATTGTCAAAGTGAAACAAAATTACCTGTTGTTGAGGATTTTAAAATGATCATAGACGAATTGAAGAGAATTAAAAATTCTAAAGATATATTAATTTTTATATTCAATACATCTGTTACTATATTAAAAAGTAAGAATAAGATTGAGTTTTTGGTCGAAGGTTGTCGTTACGTATGGGATTATGTTAAACAAAATATGAGAGAAGCAGGATATGAAATATTTACTACATCTGAGAATAGTTATGATCATAACAGTTGCATCAATTACATGCGATGTCTTTTTGTATCAATATTTGATGCAGTTGACTTAATGGTTCAACGATTTTTTAACGCGCTTCAACAATACGTAAAGATGATTAATCAAAATTCATCGCAGAAATATTTTAACATTTAATAGAAGTTAATCACAAATAAATTATTGTTCTCAATTATTATATTTTTATTATATATACAATATGTACGTTTAAATATTACCGAAAAAAGAAAAAAAAAAAGAATAAAAGTTTAGATTACAATATTTGATTTAAATTGTATCTAGTAGTTCCCATGTAAAAAAAAAGTACTATACCTATAAGTATAACGGAAGTACGGTATGAAGATGAGCGACGTCATCTGCGTTTGGTTTTAAAATTCGTTCGTATGTACCGTTTCTCCTCCTCCTTTTCCTCCTCCTCCTCCTTCTTCTCCTTCTCCTTCTCCTTCTCCTTGTCGCAGATCATCAAAGGCGGAAAAAACTAAGAAAGAAATGCCTCAACTATTCGAAAATCCCTTAAAATCATTTCATGCTAAATCAATCATCTTCTTTCTAATATTTTAAGCTTTTCTTCGCTTGCTTTTAATAAACGTTCATTTATATATATCCGCCTATATTTATTGTGATATATTTAATTTTAAATTTGTATAATTATATAAATTTTATTAAAATTTTAATAAAATTATTAAAATTATTTTAAATTTAAATTGATTATAAATCAATTCAATTTTTTTTTCCTCAATCTAATTTTATTAATCAAAATTATTATCAATTTAAATTTTATTAATTAAAATTTAAATAATTTTAATTAATTATAAATCAATTCAATTTTTTTTGTCCTCAATCTAATTTTATCGCAATTAATTTTGTTGTTGTCATGTTTTTTAAATAATATATACTTTATCCAATTTTTTATTCGCGAACAGTGGCGTATCGAGTCAAACGAAGGCAAACTCGTGTTTAAAAAAAAAAAGAAAAAATAAAATTTCAAGAAAAAAAAGTAAAGTGATCAAAAAAGTTTCATACCCCACAACGCGTTGAGTAAATTTATTTAAGAAAGATAAACGTAACGAAAAGAGAAATTTTTAAACCTCGTAGCTTTCTTCGGCAACTTGAGTGCGTGCTGTTTAATCCGCCACTGTTCACGAATAATATTTTAAAAATCATTTTCATTTATTTTTATTTTTACGTAAAAATTAATTCAATTTATCGATCAAATTTATCTTTTATATTTTTTCTTCTTACATGAACTTTTTTTTATATTTTTTGGTATATATATCTGCATACGTATAGATAGGTTTCTTTCTTTTTTTTTTCTTTTTCTTTTTTATGTGAATGAGTAACACGCCCATCGACGATTTTCTGAACGAAAAGGAAACGTCATCCCTTCGTTAAGGGATTTGTATTTGTATGTATGAATATATATACGTGTGTGTATGTGTGTGCGTGTTGTTACTTAGAGTGTTGCTTTTTCGACGTAACTAAAAAGTAAAAAAAAAAAGGAATAAAAAAGGGTTGTTACCGTTAACGATTTATGATAAAACGTTCTAAAAATGTTCCTATCTTTTTCTTTTTCTATCCAACAAGTAAAGTAATTCTTTTTAAGGATAGAAACAGAGAAAGAGAGGGAGGGAGTGAGAAGATTTTTGGTTCTTTACTTTCTATCTTTCTTTCTTTCTTTCCATCTCAATGGTTTCCTCTTCCACCTACGCGTATAAATCAATTTTCCTAAAGAAACATTTTACGTGTATTTATATATGTGTGTGTGTATGCGCGGATATCTGTGTGAGTTGATATACGAGCGTGTGATTCATTAACCGTCTCTGATGAAGCATGTGTTAATGAAGAGAAATGTCTTCTCTTCTTCTAATCCACGTTTGGTGATAGAATAAAATATAAAAAGGCTTATGCGTTTTTTATTTTTGATCTACCTTTAAACGTGAAAAATGTTTATCCGTTTTTGTTTTCGAATAAAAAAGAACAGAAAATAAAACACAAGAAGAAGAAGAAGAAAAGAATAACATTTAAATGAAATTAAAATGAAATAAAAAACAAACAATTGCAATTCACAATTTCATACAAAATTTCATGAACACCGTGTAGACAATTATAGTTATATATTCTGTCATTGAATTAGTATGATTTCAATGGGATGATGATTTATTAATTTTTTATTAATTTATATTAATTTATTATTTTATAATTTTATTTCTTTTATTTTTTATTTTATAATTTTATATAATTAATTTTATATTATAATTATTTATATTAATTTGTTATTAGTTTATATTAATTATTTCGTTTATTTTCGATATCGATGATTATAAGATTCATTTGATTTCGTAACTAAATTTTTCTTTCTTTTTGAAAAATTTGATTCGATTCGATTCGTACTCTCACAAAAATTGAAATAACTTTATTTATATGTATATGAGTATGTGTGTGTATATATATATATGTTCCGTCGTTTCTTAATGGTTTGAAGTCCACTTAAGCTAACAAGATAGCGTGGAACAGCTGTTTCAATGTTAACGAAACGGTACAGCCGGTCTAGCCTGTCAAAAGATTATACCGAGAAGAGGAGGAGGTGGCGGGAGGGAAGCAAGAGGGATTGGTGTTTGAGTTATGCATGCGAATGCAAGTGTAACCATCAGCGTTACACCTTTGTATTAATCTGTTTTTACTTCTTTTTTTAAATTTTCGTTCCTATTTTTTCCTATTTTTATATGAATTATTTTCATATAAAATTATTTTTTAATTTTGAATTACATTTTATTATGAATTATTATTATTATTATTATGTATGACAATTCTTATACGATTTATTTTTAATTTATTTTAATTTTAATATTATATATTATATTATTTTTTATTATTTATTATTATTATTGGTTATTTCAATTATAGTAATTTTATTTGTTATTTATTTAATAATAGTTTTTAGTTAATATTATCGGTGGGCTACAAGTATAATGGTCTTTTCGCGTTTGTTTTTTTACTTTCGATATGTCCATCTTGCGAAATATTCGCAGAGACCAATCAAATATCAGAATTCATGAGTACTGGGCGTGACTTGTTTTCTACCTGTATCGCGATGACCAATCAGTTACGTCTACTGTTACAAGCCGTCGGATTGGAGCATCGATTAAGGTGGAGAACGGAATTCAAAATGGCGCGTTATTATTCTTAACAGAGTACTTATTTGTTTTTTTTTTCGATAAAAATTAATTAATGGCGGTCGTGAAAGAGAATATTTAAAGTTATGGTATTAAAAATATTTCTTTTTTCTTTTTTAATAAAATCTATGGCTCGTTTTACTCGAGTTAAAATTTTTCCTTTTACGAAAAGACGAAAAGTATCGAATTTCGAAGGAATTGGCATTAATATTATAGTCTGGTTGTTAAATCCGAGTAAAATAATTAATCTTTCGTCGAAAAAGGTCAAACAGTTGAGAAAATCTGCAGGGTTCCGAAAGGAAAATAAGAAAAGAAAACACAAAAAAAAGAAAAAAAGGAAAAACAGAAAAAAATAGAACAAAGAAGTCGAGAGGAAGAAAAAAAGGAATGGCATAGTAATTGGACGCGTATCTTAATGCGTTTCCTCTCTTTTTCGTAGAAAATTGATACGATTTACCTACTTGGTAGTAAAAAAAAAAAAAAAAAAAAAAATTCTACATTTTTGAAGAAAAATAACAGTACGAATGTGATCGAATAAAAATATTATTATTATACATAATACTGGAAACAAAACAAAAATAAAACATTACCTTAGAAAAATTATATTTATGAAAATAATCCACTGTTATTTTTTGTATTGCAATTTGAGTCAAAAAAAAAAACCAAAAATATATTACAGAAGAAAAGTAGATAAAAATAATTATCGTACTAATTCGATTAAAATAAATTAAAGAATACACACACACACATACACATAAGCATACACATAATTATCAAAATTTCATTTCCCAATTGAAATTCCATTTGAAATGATTCGTTTGAAAATTCGATTGAAAATCTGGGTGAGGGAAGGGAAAAAAGAAAAAAGAAGGTAGAAAAAGTAAAACACAGAAGTGTTTTCGAATTCACACGAAATATTCTCGAATGAGAACGTTTTCGAGGGGGTATAAGACCTACATCAATGGGTCCCCGTATGGTTTAGTGGACCCCGATGGTGATGAACCGCCGACGGTTGTGAAGACATGGGAAGTTGAAACGAAAAAAAGGAATATTTAAAAACAAAAAAAAGGAAAAAAATAAGAGAAAGAAAAAAGGGAAGAAACGGGCCTCCTCGTAGAGGGTAAAGATCGATCTCAAGGGGCCTCTTGGACTCCTCAGCGGGGGTCGCGCGAGGTCTTGACGAGTGAGTTTTTCTAACGTTTTATATTTCTCCTTTAGAGTCTTCATCTTACCATTGTTTTATTATTCATCTTTTTCTTTTTCTTATTTTTTTCCTTTTTTTTTTGCTTTTTCCATTCGACTCGCAAAAGGGAACGTTACGTGCGTGTTTGTATGTATGCGTGTATGTTGGTACACGTGCAACTTGTACAACTTCAAACGTATTTTTTTTTAATTGTTGTTTAAACTAGATAAATAAATATATTAAATTACATACAAAATTTCGTATAGATTTTTAACCAAGGAATTTCAAACTATTTCATAATTTATAATTCAAATTTATTATTATTATTGTTCAATTATTTTTCTAAATAAAAAAAGTAAAGTAATGAAAGTAATAATGTTTTACCAAATTTGAGATAAGTTATTAAGAATAAATATTATTTAATTATTAGTGGTACCAATTTTCGGATACTCGAATTTAAACCACCTGATGCGTCTCTTAAAAAATTAATATTAATTTTTCGAATATAAAACCAATAACTAAAGGATAATTATAATTGTTATTGACTCACCCTGTATGCATAAAATGAGTCTTTGCTAATTTATCCCTGATGGCAAGCATGTGTGCTTGGAAAAGATACTACAGTGGAATGTGCAAACACATATACACGTATACACTCATGTGTTAACTTTAAGATCACATGCACCGGTACTAATCGTTGAGGTAATTCTCATGGTTTCACTTCCGGTGTATTTAGAATAAACAAAAGCAGTGCTGCGAATCAGAGAGAAAGAGAGAGAAAGGGAAAGGGGAAGAAGGGTTGATGGGGTTTGGGGGAGAGGAAGGGAAAAAATGCGTTTCCATTGGTAACTGTAGCTTTTCGTAGTATTGTTTCGTGGTTTGTGGTTTCAACGTGTGTCGGTATCTTTGATGTTTTCTTCGTGGATTCTTTAGTTGACACACACACACACATTTAATTTTGGATAAACATGCCTTCCTTCTTTTTTTGTTTTTCTTTTCCTATATCAGAAAGATAAGAACTTGGAAATTGAATAGAACGATATCTCGAATTACTTATCTTATTTATTTATTTTCTTTAGATTATGTGAATATCAAATGGATATAAAAGTCCAAATAAATATATTTTAAAATAAATTTATGTAAATTTGATATTTAAATATATTGTTTTATAATGAAGAATTAAAGAAGATTAAAGGTTATGTATCGTGCGTCGTACAAAAGAAATCTACCGGAAGAAATATGGATTCCGATTGGTTGCAACCAACCAATTACAAGTACTTTCATTAATGGCGGCAAAAAGATCGCATATACCAATTAGATACTTAATAAAAAGAAAAGAAAATGAAAGATATTAAAAACTAACGATGAACAGGTTAGATTAATAAAACATCGGTGTAGACGTTCAAATATATTTTTTCTTTTTGTAATCATCGTATAAATTTCATAAATAAATAAATTCTTTTATAATGAAGTATTAAAGTAGATAAAAGGTTATGTGCCGTTCCTCGTTCAAAATATAAGACAAAGAAGTTTTAATTATTATTTTAAGGTTGCTTGATCGATAACGTATATTAATAAGTAAATTATTTTTGTCAGCAGTTCGTATAGTTTTATTTTTTTCTTTTTGCACGAGGTTTTAAGAAAAAAAGAACCGATCCATTAACTCTGGAAGGAACGGGTACGAAATTAGCAAAGTTCGAGTTCCGGTATCGTAGCAAACGTTAGTGTCACATGGCGAAGGGTTAAAACTTTTTCTCAATGGATCAAATCCGACGGAGACATGTGTTCGCCAGACGACTAAACCTCTCTTCAAGGTGCATGGGAACGTATTACATCTCATTGGATTTACTTTACACGACTACGAACAATCCACGAGGGAAGGGGGTGGGTATTAAGAGGAGGAGAGGGGGCAGGGTATCAGGGTTGGGGAATTTCTAGAGGAGGTCCACAAAATTCTTTTTCTTCTTCTTCTTCTTCTTCTTCTTCTTTTTCGTAATCTTAAACCAACACAAAGTTTATAGATAATCTTTTTATCTTATGTTTAGAAAACTACTTCAACTTCAACGGATTAACCATAAGTTTGCTAAATATTTACGTTTAAGTATTACCACTGATTCCATTTAATTGAGATTTTAATTTTAATTGTACAATGATCGTATGTCAATGTGGGTCAATTGTTTATTGGACAATTTTTAGGTTAACCAATAAATCCGTGCGGTTTCTTTTTCTAACCAAACAAACGGCAAAACTCATTATTGGCTAACCTAACATTTTGTTAGGTGAGAACAAATTTGAAATTGAATTTATTTGTGAGAGAGTTAAGTATTTTAAATAATAATAATAATAATATATATATTTATTGATATTTTTTATTTCTTGCAATAAAAAAAAATGTTAACAACAATAATACAGAGGAGCTAAAAATGGTGGAAAGTTGTTTTTAATTATTTTACTATATTATATTATTAGAAAAGTTGATATATTAAATATTAGAAAAAATACATATTATAGAATATATTAGAAAAAACACTTTTCATAATTCATCACGAAAACCTACGCTATTTTGTATTTGATATATATATATACTCTCAAACCTGTAAAAGGGGGAGTAATCAAGACAATTATATAATAATTATGAACATTATATTAAAAATAAATATGAAACTATTAATTTATTATTATTATTATTATTATTATGACGTACTGTTAAAGTTAGTCGTACTCTGGGGTGATACGCGTACGGACGACGGTATTAGTTTTTTGTAACAATAAACAAACTACGACGATGAAGAAGAAGAAGAAGAAGAAGAAGAAGATGAAAAATAAAAAGAAAAAGAACTCCGACGAAGGAACTCCACTAACGCGACGTCGCCGACTGTTTGTTTGATTTTCGGAGTCGACTTTCTTCTGACGGGAGGTTCTCTTTACTCCTATTCGTCGTCTTTGTCTTTGTCGACGTCGACGTCGACTACTCTGAAGACGCGTAGACGAGGAAAAAAGAGAAGAAGAAGAAGAAGGGTGTTGGCACTGCACCGGTTCGAGATCGCGGTTATTCGAAATGAAAAGAGAGGAAGACCACCCTGCTTGAAAATACGACCTGCATAGCGCCAGAAATTATTTAATGATACTCACGGTGGCCCTTTAAGATGTCCTTTTCGATTACAATAACCGTCATTTAGTTTTTATGTATAATATGTAAAAGAATATCAATTAAAATGAAGCCTTGATTATTATAACCAATGAATAAAAAATAATATAAAAGAAAAAAATTATTTACAAATTTATGTATCAGAAAATACAGCCTGTAAGGGTTCAATAATGTATAGGTTTCATAAAGTAAAGGGTTCAATACAGTTTTTATATATAATATGTAAAAGAATATCAATTAAAATGAAGCGTTGATAATTATAACGAATGAATAAAAAATAATATGGAAGAAAAAATTATTTACAAATTTATGTATCAGAAAATACAGCCTGTAAGGGTTCAATAATGTATAGGTTTCATAAAGTAAAGGGTTCAATACAGTTTTTATATATAATATGTAAAAGAATATCAATTAAAATGAAGCCTTGATAATTATAACGAATGAATACAAAATAATATAGAAGGAAAAGATTATTTACAAATTTATGTATCAGAAAATACAGCCTGTAAGGTTTCAATAATGTATAGGGTTCATAAAGTAAAGGGTTCAATACAGATTAGCCTGCCGTGTTATATGAAAACCTAGAGTTTTTTATTTCTTCGCGTTATTATTTGAAGGTAATTTAGTTTTTACATGTTTTAATTAAAAATCATGTTATACAGTACTGCAGAAGTACAGTGTTGTACAAAAGGTTTATCGTAATTTTTTTCTTATCGTGTTAGAACGAAACTGTATTATTTGGATGCCGTGTTTTAGAAGGGTTATTTTTTTATATTTTTATATAATCTTGTAAGAAACACAGATGTTAATCATTAAATTTCTTTTGTTTTAAACACATTTTTCAAATTTGTCATTGATCATTTGTTATTTTTGTGGCTAGGTTTTGGGTGTATTAAATTAAAAAAAAAAACAAAGAAGATGAAAAACAGGAATCCTTTGTTCTAAATAAAATAGGATAGTTCGTAGAAAAGTTTAGTTCTTTACGACTAGGGACAATCGATTGTTCTTCGACATGTGTCGTTTTTATCTGAATCCCTTCTCATTTTCAGGTTAGCTAATACGAATTCGTGATTGTAAAAGTTGCACGGTTGTAACATGTGTTCCATTCGTCAATGAAAAACTTATTCAGTCCCGTAAAACAGGAGAGAAAGCCCTGAAGAATTCTTGACCAACGTGGCGGACGTATTGTTTCTATCTTTCAAGGTCACGATTCTTAATTTGTTCGTTTTTCGACGATTATACAATTTTTATTTCTTTCAATAAAAAAGAAAAAACCAGCAACAATAATATAGATGAGCTAAAAAAAGGTAGAAAGTTTCTTTTAATTTTTTAATAATATTGGAAAGGATACTTTTTTCCTAATTCATAACGAAAACCTACGCCATTTTGCTTTTGATATCTAAATACGAAATTTAATACGAAGTGGAGTAGAATTCAGATAATCTTTATCTTGTTGAAAAAATAAAACAAATTCTAGGTATAAAAAATTTGTTAAATTGAAAGTACAAAAATATATTTATAAAAATCAAAAAGTAATTTTTATAAGAAATATAAATAATTTGATCTGTCATTGATTAAAAGCAGAACGAAATGTAAGATATAAGATTTAAGGTTAAGTATTATAACCTTTAAAAAGATTAGATAAATTTCATATTAAAGATAACTCAGGTATTAAATTAAATTAAAAGAAAAATTTTGTATAATAAATAATTTAAAAAAAAATACACTCTTTTTGTTATTTAACTAACAATTAGCCAAATAATGGTATTAATCTCAACCTAATAAGAAAAAACTGCGAAAAATGGATGAACATTCGTTTATTGTTCTATGGTAGAAAAATATTAATTGTTTATTTTTAATTGTAAGTTAATTATAAATTATATTTATGTAATTAAAATGATAACGAAATTATTATAATTATATAATAATATAAAAAGTAAAAATAAAATAAAAATAAAAATAAAAATAAAAAAAGTAAAAATACGTATTAGGTGTTAAAGGACAGATGCACCTGTTCTCAAGAGAAACTTTATTAAATGTTTCGAAAGTAAACGCGTTTTTTAATTTTGCATTTTGATGTAGCAACAGATTTAGAAAAATATGCCGAACACGTGTTCTTTCTTTAGTCAATATGGTGTATTGCCTTCGCACTAACATAAAAATGCATCATCAATAAGATTCTAGTCACGTCGATTGTAGTTTCCAAATTCTATTATTCTCCACTAAGATTTTGTTTCTTCCAAATTTCTATTTGTTTTATCTTTTCTTTTTTCTTTTTTTTTTCTTTATAACGGTCAATCGTCAACACATTTAATACTTCAGTAGTATTTTCTTTTATCAACAACACGTACGTTAACACATTTAATACTTCAGTAATATTTTTTTTTATCAAACACGTAAGAGAATAAAAAAATTTGTTGTAAAATTATCTTAAGAAAAAAAAAAAAAGAAAAAAAACAGAAAATAGAAATTTTTTAGGTACGTTATCGAGTTTGATTAGAAATTATAGAAAGATGATTACTTATTATTTTGTTCTGTTTGTGTTTTTCATTTCTGTACATAAGAGAGATATATTCTTCAACTCCATTATCACTTGGGTGTCATCTCCTCCCATTCGTAGTCGTTTTCCTCCGTTTAAGTTCATGGCACATATGTGTGTTCGGCATATGGCGAAGACAGTGAGCATCGGTGCAAACATTGTCGAGACTATCTGTCGGCGCGGATCGTAAAGAGAACGTTTGTAAAATCTACAAGGATAGGATCGTGCAAGCATAAGACACTTTGCGAGCTTGACACGTGACACTAATGTTGGCCTTAGAGTCAGTCATATACAAGATAAATGCCTATGATTGTCATAGATATAGATAGTCTACAAAATACCATAACCGATAGATTGGCAGGATCACATTTTTCAAATTTTTCAAATTCTTCTCCTAACTTTTTGGATTGTTCAGTTATTTTTACTAGCAATTTGAAATATGTTTTTTTCTTGTACTCTTTGCATCTATATTTTGCTGATCTTTCTATTATTATTCATAAGTATTGTAGTTTTTTATAACACTAATGTTGACAGGACCACACTTTTTAAATTCTTCTGCTAACTTTTTGGATTGTTCAGTTATTTTTACTAGCAATTTGAAATATGTTTTTTTCTTGTACTCTTTGCATCAACATTTTGCTGATCTTTTTATTATTATTCATAAGTATTGTAGTTTTTTGTAACACTAATGTTGACAGGACCACACTTTTAAATTCTTCTCCTAACTTTTTGGATTGTTCAGTTTTTTTATTAGCAATTTAAAATATGTTTTTTTCTTGTACTCTTTGAATCTATATTTTGCTGATCTTTCTATTATTATTCATAAGTATTGTAGTTTTTTGTAACACTAATGTTGACAGGACCACATTTTTTAAATTTTTCTGCTAACTTTTTGGACTGTTCAGTTATTTTTACTAGCAATTTGAAATATGTTTTTTCTTGTACTCTTTGCATCAACATTTTGCTGATCTTTTTATTATTATTAGGTGTATTCATAAGTATTGTAGTTTTTTGTAACAGTAATGTTGACAGGACCACACTTTTTAAATTCTTCTCCTAACTTTTTGGATTGTTCAATTATTTTTACTAGCAATTTGAAATATGTGTTTTTCTTGTACTCTTTGCATCAACATTTTGCTGATCTTTTTATTATTATTAGGTGTATTCATAAGTATTGTAGTTTTTTGTAACACTAATGTTGACAGGATCACATTTTTTCAATTCTTCTGCTAACTTTTTGGATTGTTCAGTTATTTTTACTAGCAATTTGAAATATGTTGTTTTCTTGTACTCTTTGCATCTATATTTTGCTGATCTTTCTATTATTATTCATAAGTATTGTAGTTTTTTGTAACACTAATGTTGACAGGACCACACTTTTTAAATTCTTCTGCTAACTTTTTGGACTGTTCAGTTTTTGTTACTGAGAATTTGAAATATGTTGTTTTCTTGTACTCTTTGAATCTATATTTTGTTGATCTTTCTATTATTATTAGGTGTATTCATAAGTATTGTAACTTTTTGTAACACTAATGTTGGTCTACGAGTCAGAAATATTGATGATAGTTTTCAAAATACTATCCCAATAGATTAACAAGATTATACTTTTGAAATTCTTCTGCTAACTGTCTGGAATGTTCTATTATTATCAGGGATATTTATAAGAATTGTAGTTTTCTCTTTTTGTGACATTAATGATTGTCTATTTGAAGATTAATATTAATGATAGTTTTCAAGATACTATCCCAATAGATTGACAAGATCATACTTTTTAAATTCTTCTGCTAACTTTTTGGAATGTTCTATTATTATCAGGAATATTCACAAGTATTGTAGTTTTCTCTTTTTGTGACATTAATGATTGTCTATTTGAAGATTAATATTAATGATAGTTTTCAAGATACTATCCCAATAGATTGACAGGGTCAAATGTTTAAAATTCTTGTACTAACTTTTTGGACTGTTCAGTTTTTCTTACTGAGAATTTGAAGTATTTTCTTTCTTGTACTATTTGCATCCATATTTTAGTGATCTTTCTATTATAATTAGAAGTATTCATAAGTATTGTAGTTTTTTGTGACACTAATGTTGGTCTACAAGTCAGACATATACAAGATAAATGTTTATAATAGTCATAGATATAAATAATCTACAAAATACTATACACAACAGATTGACAGGATCACATTTTTGAAATTTTTTGGACTGTTCAGTTATTTTTCAACATTTTGTTTATCTTTTGGATTCACATCATTTTTGTGATTTATGTTAGTATTATTTTACTGTTATTACCATCTGCAGATAACAATTTTACTTAACATAACATAATTTATCACCCAGTTAAAATAATTTATAATTACATTCAATAAATTATATGAATATTAAAATGAGCTTAGATTATTCAATTTTCTAAACGATCATAAGAATTGAAGAATAATATTCACTTAATTTTGATTGTTTAATATTAGAAAATATTGAAATTAAATATTCTTAAATATTTCTACTTTTATTTATTTGAATTTATATAAAAATACATTTCTAATTTTCCAAAAATACTTCGGATAAGAAAAAACAGATATTTTCCTTGATTATAAAACCAAGTTTACAAATATATGACACCAATTAATTTTTAAATATTCGATTATTTAATAATATTAATGATACTTAATAAATTATACTTAACATCTACATTTATAGATTGTGAATATACAGGAACCATCTTTCTTCCAGTCAATAAACCACGAGTAATACGTCTATTCAAAGAAGACCGAACGTTAGCTCATGAGCAACGACGACGACGATTAAATGCAGAACAGGACGCGCAATTAAATCTACGTTAATATCGTTAAACGGAGCGTGCACAGTAAGAGAGAAGAGACGAGTCTCAACTACACACAAATATACCTTTGAACTTGAAAAGACATACTTATACACATACGTATAAAATACTTATACACGTACACATACACGTACACGTACACGTACACGTACACATTCATGTATACACATTTATATACATACATGTATGTACACGTACACAAACACGTACACGTACACATTCATGTATACACATTTATGTATATACATGTATGTACACATACATACACCTACACGTATACATTCATGTCCACATACATATACGCATTCGCATACACACTATAGATAATCGAGGAGCCAATCCGCATGATTACCCAATGAAATTGATTAATATGAAATTCGATATCATAAAGAAATCATTTTACCCCCACCCTTAATTGCTTACTCTCATGCGTTATTTTTTTTTTTTAAATTTAATTATACATCTTCAACGACGCGCATCATTATCGTTTATTATTAATTATTATTATTATTATTATTATTATTATTGTGATAATTTTGAATACGATTTGGTATTAACATCTGGACTTTTATTAGCAGCTTAAGTTTATTGTTGAGAACGTTAGCATTGTTGTTGGTAGGGACTGTGTAATGGTTTGATTATGGTATACGTATGTTATACATATGGTGTCTGTTCCAGGTGTTTTTAAGTAAATCCTACTACAAGGGAAACTTTGTGTTCAAGGAATTGGTAGAGAAGACCAGTTGAAGAAGAACTGCCTAGTCCTGCAGATCGTGCCCTGCTCTGTGATACTTCTTTACTTCAATTTTAATTGAAAACTTAGGTTAGGGACGGCCAATAAAATATGTCAGATTAATAACTAGATGAGATATTGATTATTTGGTAATAACGAAAAATGAATTAATATATTCTCGAGTGTGTGTGTGTTTTTTTCTCTTTGTTTTTCTTTTTCTATAGAATTTTTTTTTATTTCAAAACGATCGGATTCAATTGTTTGTTTATCCAATCGCGAGTGATAACGAGCGGAGAAATATGATTGGTTTTAATAATAAAATATGGCGCTGCTATCGTCGTCGTTCGGATTCATTAATTATTATCGATGATATTAACGATGCGAAATATAAACGGAAAAAGAAAAAAAAGAAATAATACGACTCGTTTAATATTGCGCAAATGTGTTTAATTGTTTAGTGCGATTCGAGATTGTGTTGATCGGATTAATATATAGAAAAGAAAAAAAGAAAAAATAGAAACCACCGAAAGGAAGAGAAAGTGAAAATAAACAAACAAACAAATAAACAAACAAACAAATAAACAAACAAACAAAGAAGAAAAAAGAAATTATAAAGGGATATAATAAAGTTAAGAAAAATGTGATATGCAGTGATATGTGGTGATACGTGGTGAAATGTTGAAATTTATTAGGACTTAGTTTCTTTTAAACGAGCTTTGCACCCGTCACAACAAACATGTCTTCGAGATCCGGCTTGTTCATCGATCATTTATGTCTTGCCTGGCGGCAATGACGGTGGCGAAGGGAAAACCCCGTTGAAATTGTGAAAGCTATATATATATATATAAATATATAATGATGCCTACGCAATGTAGGCAACTAGTTGATAATGTTTACGGATATTTTACCTATCCGGTGAGTTTTTAATTATTCTATTAATATCTTATTTTTTTATTTAAACAAAGAAAGAATAAAAGAAAGAAAAAAAGAAAGAAAGAGAGACAGGTATATTTAATAAACAATATTAACAAATATTTATGCTACTATTATTAATTAATTAATTAAATAATTATTGTAATTGATATAATCGTTATTTGTATTATATAAATTATAATAATAATAAAAATAATAATAATAATAAAAATAATAATAATAATAATAATAATAATAATAATAATAATAATAATAATTTATTAATATTATTATTTTCTCCAATTGATTTATTTTAATTTGTATATATTAATTTATTAATTTTTGTTTTCTTTTGTTTTGTTTTTTTGTTTATACGTTTGGTCGTACTTGGACAATTTATAAATTCTGTTGAACGTACGATATTTTTCTTTTCTTTACGTTTTCTTTCTTTATTTCGTTTTCGGTTGAAGAAGAATTTATACTTTTTACGCTCATACTATACCAAAGGGGTTCCTACTATTTTCGGCGTTCCGTTCATGTGTGCCGTAATTCTTATTCACGATTTTTCTTCGTTTCTAATCGGGTTTGTTCTTTTTTTCTTTATTTCTTTTTTTTTTTCCTAGATTTTTCTTATTTAAATTTATATTTAAATTTAACGGAATATAAAATCGTCGAATATAAAAATTAGTTTACGATGTAAAATACGATAATACGTTATAATAATAATTCGTCAATAATTATTAAACGAAGTTTAGAATTTATTTCGAAGAAAAATTCGATCCTTTAATTTATTCGTTGATATTTTTTTTGTTATTCGTATATAATATTTTGTTTATATTTCTTATTGTCGAAAGTTCGATTGAATGTCGAAAAATATTTTCTTATTTAGAATTCGTAAACGTTATATTCCTACGGGTAAATACAAATATTTAACGGTTTCTAAATATAACTTCAGCGAGAGTATATATACTCTTGGATATTATTTTTAAATTTTATATATATATATATGTGTATACGTAAATTGTAATTTTTCGGAAACTCGATAGGGGTCGTAGAAATTAATATATACTCGATTTAAATATTATTTAAATAATTGTAAATGAAATAGAATTGAACGTCAATTATTTTTTAAATCCGAATAACTTAACATTTGATAAAAGAAAACAGAAATAGAAAAAGAAAAAGAATTTATTCGATTAACATAAATATAATATTGAGTCTAAAAATTAAGCTGAAAAAGTTTTATGCGTTAGGTGAAATAAATTTATATTCTCGTACGATGTAATATCTTTCACGAAATAAATATTAAAGGATGTACAATAAAAAAAAAATAATAATAATAATAACAATAATATCACTAATTTATTTAAACAATTTTATACGCAGTGCGTCGTACCGAATAAAAGAAAAAAGATAACCTAAAAATTCTTTACTCATAATTTAATAATAAAATTCTAGAATTTTAATTCTCAGAAAAGAAAAAATTGAACAAACGTTGAGACTAAACACAATAATAATAAATAATAATATTATAAACATTTAAATAAAATACCATTATAATTAATATCAATATTAAATAATATATTTAGAATTTAACACTAGATTTACGTACTGAGCCAATTTGATTCATTTCAAATCTTTTTGCTAAACTTCAATATTATTTTTTTTTTAAATATATGTTGATTTTTAATGTCGTAATAAAATATATGTAAACATTAATTCCTCCTCTCTACCATCCACTTTTCGTTCATATAATATTAGTAATTTTCTAAAAAATAGTAAACAAAACAGTAATGAACAAATCTAGTGTTAAATAATATATTTACAATACAAAATAAATAATATTAATATTAAAAACATATTTTAACGTAGCTTATCCTTATCCTAGAAGAAAAAAAAACAATTTTTCGATTATCAAAATTAATTATTATATTATAAAAATTATATTAAAAAAATATATATTATTATTATAAAAATTTTTATTTTTATAAAATTTATTTATTTATTATTTATTTATAAAATTTTAAAATTTTATTATAAATATTTTATTAAATATTTTATTAAAGATTATAAAAATTTAATTAAAAAAAAAGAAAAACAAAAAAGAGAAAAATGAAACCAACAACAGCAACAACAAAACCATAGCAACGATGACAACAATTAATGCGAACCTGGAGAGTCAAATTTCGAGATGAGATTTGCAAAAATTCGAGTCTTTATTCTCGATCTTGTCCTATTCTCTGATCTTCTTTCTCACTTTCGTCAGGCGATATAAATATTCGTGGATGACTCTTTCCCCTTTTCACCTCCACCCATCATTCTCACTCTAACGAATTTACGTTTCCTTCTACCATCTCTCTCTTTCTCTCTGTCTCTCTCTCTCTTTCACCCACTGCGTTTCTTCTCTCTTTTTATCTATCTATATTTCTTTCTTTCTCTCACACGTTATAATATCTTCACCCTATTTCTCTCTTGTACGAACGATCATGGAGACAGCGAGAGTATGTTCTTTCTTTTTCTTCATTTCTTTCTTTTCTTTTTCTTCTTCTTCTTCTTCTTTTTTTTCTTTTTTACCAACTACTCTCATAAGTTTCTCTTATTCGGTACGAAGAAGTTCGGTATGATGACGATCGTAAAGAGACAGGCAAGAACTTTGAATTTATTCTTCTTCTTCTTCTTCTTTTTCTTCTTGATTTTCTTAGTTTTGTTCTTATTTTTCTATTATTTCTTCTTGAAAATGAAGAAGAAGAAATATAATTAAAAGTTTATTCATTTCCTTTATCTTCTTCTTCTTCTTTATTTGTTTGGTCATGGTTTCTAATTTTTTATTCTTAAAAATGAAGAAGATATGTAATTAAAATATTCTTCATTTCTTTTCTTCATTTTCTTCTTCATTTTTTCTTCATTTTTGTCTTCATTTTCTTCTTCATTTTTTTCTTCATTTTCTTCTTCATTTTCTTCTTCATTCTCTTCTTCATTCTCTTCTTCATTTTTTTCTTCATTTTCTTCTTCATTTTCTTCTTCATTTTTTTCTTCATTTTGTACTTTTGTTTATTTTTTGTTTTCATTTGTTTGATCTTGTTCTTAATTCTTCGATTCCTTCTTCTTATTTTTCTTCTATTCTAATTATTTTTCTTTGAAAATGTTCATTCCATTTCTTCATTTTCTGCTGCTTCTTATATTACTTTTTTCTTTAAATTTTCTTATTATTTGTTTTACTTTTTTTAATTTTTTTTAACTTTTCTTCAATTGTTCGTTCCCCATTTTCTTGCTTTTATTTTATTTGATTTATTCAATTTGTCTACTTTATCGTCTTCTATTTTTCATTATTATTTTCTTCCTTTATCAACATTTTTCATCTTCACGATCGAAATCAAAGAAAACTTCGAATTAATTCATCTCAATCTTCTCATAAATCTTCACATTTCTTATTTCTCGCAATAAAACTTCATCAATCATAATTTTTCATTTTCAAAAAAATCAAAATTATCCCCCCCGAAACGCGTATCTTTATTTCTCGATTTTTCGTTTAAATAATTTTTTTTAAATACGCATACCACATTCTTTTTTATTTTTCCCCATCCACGTTTCTATTCTCCACGAATTTTTCAAGAATCGGATAAAAAAGGCAAAGGGACGTAGGAAGAAGGGGGGGAGTAGGGGGCTGCAGAATGGCATTGAAATCCGGGAGGCAGAAAAAAAAGAAGATGAAAAGAAAAGAAAAAACAAAGAAAAGAAAAAACAAAGAAAAGGAAAGGAAAAAAAAAGAAGACCCTAAAACAAAAAGATGAGAATAGAATAAATTAAAAACAAAAGGGAATAGAAATTAAATTGGCGCGAAATAAAAGAAAGAGAAAGTAACGAATAGAAAGATTGATTGGGTGGGGGGGAGGCAGGTCAATTAAACGTTTCGTAGGGGTTGATTGTTTGATTCTAACCTAACCTAGTTAGACAAATGAAAAGAGAATGAAAATAAAAAGAAAAACAAACAAAAAAATTAGAAACAAAGAAAAATAAAAAAAGAAACAAGTAAAGAAGGAAAGATAGAAAGATGATATGAAAAAAAAAAAGAAGGAAAATAAAAAAAAGATGGATAGAGAAAAAGAAAGACAGCATGAAAGACGAAGAAGAAGAAGAAGAAGATGAAGAAGATGAAGATGAAGAAGAAGAAGAAGAAGATATAATAGGAAGTGGGAGAAGAAGAGTGAAGGGAAATGGAGGCGGAGTTCTTCGAGTATATACGTCATGAAGAAATCCTCCCAAAGTTTCTCCTCCACCATCAGAGAACTCTAAGCTTTCGTTCGAAACGAGTCGTATATGTGCGGAACCCCTGACCGACAGTTAGTTCCAAAATTATTCTAAATTAATGAATAATTATTAATAATTCAATTAACGTGTGATAAATGTGTTTTAACGAGTGGTAATAATCAATCATAAGTTTTTACAATAAATATATATATATATATGTATATATGTATATATGTATATATGATATTTATTTATTATTTATTTAAATTAATCGTTAAAATTATGAGAACTGTTTCGAATAAAATATTTTTCATATTTACATACATATATATGTATAAATATATATATATGTATATATGTATATATGTATATATGTATATATATATGTATATATATATGTATATATATATATGTGTGTGTGTGTGTGTTTTTATTGAAAAATAATTATTTTATATAATCGTTTTTTTTTTGTTATTCGACGTTAGTGAAAAATATTGTTACGAGGAAACAATGCAAGCCAGATTAACGGGTCAGACTAACAGATATCAGAATCATTATATCGTGGATAGTAACGATAGTTCCGGTATTCCGCAGAGCGACGGAAGTTCAATAAGCGATTCTCCGCACCCCTGCGAACCTTTATCACCGGCTACACGCTTGATGGATCATAGTAATGCGCCGGAACATCACGATGTGACTACTTTCCAACACCATCAGCATCATCATCAGCATCATCATCAACAGCAGCATCAACATCATCTTCAACAACAGCAACATCAACATCAGATCCATCCTATTCATTCTCAACTGGATCTACGTACATTTATTCATCACAATAATAATAACAGTAGTAATAATAATAATAATAATAATAATAGTAATAGTAGTAGTAGTAATAATAATAATAATAATAATAGTAATAATAATAGTAACGACAGTAACAACAACAATAATAGTAATATTCAATCCGTTTATCAATCACCAACTTTAAATTTTATGATTTACGAAAACCCCGAAGATTACAAGAGATATCCGCAAGAACATCAAAGTGTTAAAAGTGTATTGGAACATCCTCCGTCAATTATCTACGACAGAAGATTGAACTCACCGGCATTTATTTCCGAACAAAACAGAGAACAGGAGGCTAATATTTTTTTACCACCATCGCCCGGTCAAATTTGTACGAGAATAGTTGGACACCCTAGTTCAGTGCTTTGGAATTCTGTACAGGATTATAAAACTGAGATTGACGATCAACGTGAACAACAACATCAACATCAACACCAACATCAACAACATCAACATCAACAACTTCACCATCAACAACAACAATTTCATCAACAACCGCAACCACAACCACAACCCCAACCCCAACCACAACAGGGTTACAAACAAATTGTAATTGAACAAGATCAACCTCCTGAATCGACTAATAAAAATTTGGTTAGTTCTCGGGTCGGTGTTAAAAAAAAAAGAAAACCCGTTGTAAGCGAGGATTCCGAAACGGAACATGCAACGTCTTCCTCGAGCAAAATGAAATTACGGCGTAAGAGTGGTGCTACTATTGAGGAAATACAAAATCAAAGAGTTATGGCTAATGTACGTGAACGTCAAAGAACTCAAAGTCTTAACGAAGCATTTGCCGCATTAAGAAAAATCATTCCAACATTGCCCAGTGACAAATTGTCTAAAATACAAACGTTGAAACTTGCCACAAGGTACATCGATTTCCTGTATCAAGTTCTTCATTCTAATATACAATATAGTGCTGAGGATTCCGGTAAGGATAACCAAGTTATGGGTATAAGAATTAAATGTATACAAGAAGTACCTAAATTATTTTATGACATGGTACTTAGTCAAAATGATTATGTTATGTAACACGGTGCATGAATTATGCTACTAACATCATTCATCCCCGTTTTATGCTTATCCCATAACACTATATTCTCAGAAGATTCTTTATTTTGTTTCGAATTATTAGAATTGTTTAATTGTAATATTCTTTTGTTTTAAATTCGTATGGGTTTTGATTGAAAATGATAAACTAATTATTTTGGAATTGGTTTCTTTTTTTTTTTTCTATAAGAATTTCGATACAATAAAATGATCTTCTGAGAATATCAATGGCTTTTGTAATAACTTTTTTTATCGGGTTAATATAGTTGTGGTGTAATCATAGTAGAATGGTGTAGTTTTATTTCTGACCAAAATTTTCCTAAAACTCAATTAACACATTTCTTAAATTCTCATTTAACATTAATGGTTTTGTAATAATTTTTTGTTTTGATTAATATAGTAGAATGATTGTAGCTTCAATATAGTTCAATAAATAAATTTCGTTAATTCTCAAGGAATATCAATAGAGTTTTTGTAATAACTTTTTCTTTGGGTTAATATAATTATGGTATAACATAATATAACATTCTATGGTAGAATGATTGTGAATTTTAACCTAATTGATATATAATACATTTCTAAAATCCTTATATGGTATTTTATTGTATTATATTATTTCATTTATATATTTTTTTTTTTACTTAATTTGTATTTTTCTCATTTAATCAAAGCAATAAATTTATGCAAGCCTTATAAGTATTTGTATAATTGTTTTGTTTACACTTTACATATGATTTTCATTAAAACACAATGCATAAAAATTGTGCAGAAAATTGTGTTTTTTAGGACACTTTTTCTAATAACACAATTTAGACAAACCTTTATACTTCACATTCTTTTTTATAATATTTTTTTACTTCACTGAATGCATTTTCTAATAACACCATCTTTAAAAACTTGTAATCCTACAATCCAATTTTTATATACTACAAGAAAAAAAACTAATTTGAATTAAAATTCAGCCCTATAACCATCAATTTTCCTATTACATTGTTGCTTTTTTATAAATTTTTTTTATTTTATTTTATACTTTTGCTTAATACAATATAAAACCTAATTAATATATCATTCCACTTGTATTTAGTAACATTTCTTAAATTCAAACAAAATTCTCAATTTGGTATATGTTTTTATTTTTATAACTATAGTTTGCTTTGCATAATCCAATTATTAACAAAACACGATGACAAACATTGTTTGCAAATAATCCAATCAGACAATATTAATAAAATCAAATTTATGTAGCATGATTTTGTAAATATTAATAACCCTAATACGATATTAATATTATAACCTTGATTTTGTATTAATCTTAACATTTTATACTAATAATTTTTAAAAAAGGGACCATGTTATAGGATAGTTGAGTGTTTTCTACTTTTATTTATAATTTTTAAAATAATTCTTTCCAACCATCACTCTTTTCAACACCTTTCCTCCCCTTTCATATTTTTTATTCATGTTTTTAAATGTAAATCATTGGAAATTTTCTTTCCATGGGAATACATTAATCAGACTAACATCTCAACATTTTTTTCAAATCTTATAGGTTGTTTGTAATTTGGAATTAAATAAAAAATTCAGAATTTAGTTTATTGTATGTATATGTATATATATGTATGTATACTATATTCTGAGTTAAACTTCATCAAAACAATTTTTTTCAAATCTTATGGGTTGTTTGTAATTTGGAATTAAAAAAAAAATTCAGAATTTAGTTTATTATTATACTAATTCAAAATTAGTATATACATATATGTATACTATATTCTGAGTTAAACTTCATCACTTTAGGATAATTTATTTAGATGAAGTTTCTATACAGAAGCTTATGTTTACGGGAACGACTATAGTGTTTATTTACGGGATAGCCTAATTAAACAGTCAGAGTGCTTGAAGTCCTGTAATTTACGGGCTTCTGTAAAACACTGAGAAACGGGTTCTCATTCTAATGGGGGGGAAAACACTTAAATAATCTCATTCGTTTCTAAACTTTCTTTTTTCTCATTCTAGATTTTACAATAAATTTTGTTGTTTTATATTTAAAAAAAAGAAACGTTCAAACGTTTGATCAAATTTTCAAAGAAAGTTTAATAGTAATAATTGTGTCATATTAATAAATAGTTTTGTAATAAGTATTGCTGCTATTGTCTTCATTATTAATGTTAGAAATGTTTAGAAAAATAATATTTACTTATACATTATAACTTTCAATTTATTTTTATACTTTTTTATTCATAATTCTAACAAATTGTTATTTAAATAAAAACAAACTAAAATATTAGATAACAATTTCTCAAACAAATTGAAACTTACAATTAGTAGAATTACATTAAATATTTTTTTCAATTTAAACAAATTTCAAAATACGTTAAAAATATTTCATCATTCTTCTCCTTAACTGTCTTTCTTTCTATTTAACATCATAAATCATTCTAATCTTTCTAAAATACTAATAACCTTAAATTGTTCCATTTCCAGGTGTCACATTTTTGCATTTTAATTTGTGTTCTTAAATATCAAATAACCAAATAATTATAATTAATTATTTCTTAAGTTAAGAAAAATACAAAAAAAACAGTATATCAGTTTTACTAGTAATAATAAGTAATTATATTATAATTAATATTGTTATTATTATTATCATTATTACTGTACATGTGTTTCAGATGAAAGAATCCCAAGAAGTGCAGTATTAGCTGCAAGGGAAATAACTTCATCACCTTCCTGCAGTTACATGGCACATGAAAAACTCTCATATGCGTTTAGTGTTTGGCGTATGGAAGGTGACTGGAATACTAATTCATAATTAAGTACCTGCTATATATATTTATGTACATTTATATATATATATATATTCATATAAAGATACATACAAATATATATACATACATAGATACATACATATATAGATAAATAAATTCGTAATTTTTTTATGCATATTTTACAGTTTTGCCAATAAATCCGTGTGATTTTTCTTTTTTGTTTCCAATTTATTATAAATAAAAACGAGCAGAATAAATTTATTAACCAAAATCTAACAATACGGGTTAATACGACAATTATATTAATAATAAAATGAAAAAATTTAAATATTTTTTTGTCAATTATTAAAATAAAGTTAAAATATAATAAATGTGGTGATAAAAAATTGGTTATTAACATGTTTAATGCCATGATGGTCACCGGTGACCGGCGGAATGAAAATGAATACAAATTTTTGTATTCAAATATGCATAATAATTCTTATTATATTATTTATTATAATAATGAATAATGAAATTATGAATTTATTAAATAGGGTAAACATATATGAATAATTATTGTATACATATACGTGTGGGTATATTTATATGTATATATATATATATATAATCAACATAAACAATTTACAAATAAAAACACAATATGTATGTAGAAATGAAACGAGATGAATTGCAGTTGAAATATTCAGGATAATAACGTATTTGTCGAAGATGATTTAATGGTCAGTGAGTTTTATTATTTAGTGTATATATATATATGTATGTATGTATATATGTATGTATGTATGTATGTATGTGTTTGTCTTATTTTTATTTTGTGATTAGTAATAATGACAGTTATATTAACTAAATCAACAATGACAAACAAAATTATAAACAAAAATTGATTTTATGATTTTTTCTATGATATAGACAATTATTTGTAATATTATTTTATTACAAATAATAATAAATTAAATAATAATTCTTTTTTATATAATAATAATAATTTAAATAAAAAATTGAAATAATAATAAATTATTTGTAATACAAATAATTACGATTGATATAATAAATCATAAAATTAATATTTTATACAATTTTTTTGTGAAATTTAACTGTTACTCGGTATAAATATTTGAAACGAATATCTCTTGTTCGTTGTAGAAAATATTATTGTAGGAAATAATTGTAGGTATTATAATAATAATTTTTAAGAAGAATCAACGAATGTGGAACTAACAAACACTAATTCAAACGTACGAATTTAATATATACGTATACATTTATTTTCGCTGGATCGAAATACAAAAACAATACACACACACACATTAAAACAATATATGTACTAACAATACTACTCTAATTATTTTTCTAATTAACATTTATACTCAACTTAATCCAATCAGATTTAAATTAGATACCGAATTTAAATAAATAAAAATCAAACAAAAAAAAATAAAAGAACAATAGGTTTAATCATCTGTCACACTCGACAATTTAATTTAAACTAAATAAATTAAAAAAGAACAAAAAATAGAAACATAATAGAGACAATGATCTAAATATATTAAAATATAAACATAATTAATGTGTTAAATGATAAAAAGTAATCGACGATTAGACAATGATCTATAATAAATAATAATTAAATTTATATTTAAATAAATATATAACTTTTGTTTATATATATAAAAATAAAATTACTTAAAATCAAATTTCAAATAATGGGGACCAGTGGGTTGTAAAAAAGTGACATAAAACATTTAAAAAAAACATTATTATTACTTGTAAACTTCTATAAAATAATCTTTATAATATTTAAATATTCAAATCAACGCTATATTATTTTATAATATATATTTAGTTTTGTTTTTTATGTAATTGACCATCCGTCGGTAAGGTGGATTTAACCAATCACCACCGTATATTATAATTATTTAAATAATTAGATAAAATTCATGAATATTCTTCAGAAAAAAATCTAGAATATCGTTTAACAGATTATTTCGTTATTTATAATTTCAAATTATAATTAAACATAGTTATTCAATCATACCAATTTGCCCAATAAGATTCACGTTGCCGATAATGGGTTAAAAATGAATATAATTCGATATCAAAATTGATTTAGGATGACCAATTTTTAGAATGAACTGTACATACATATATATATATGTAGAAGTTTATATATGTCACGATTCTTTGAATCTTAATGACGGGATATTAATCATCTCGTTCGTGTTGACTTTAACACAGCCGGTAGTGCAACCCGATCACATTCCTCACTCGTATCTGCAATAATGACGGCTAATATTTTACGTCATCTCGTTGGTCTATTAACGGTAGAAACGACAACCATAACTGAATAGAAATAGAATAACATATAATTATTTTTAACATCGATTTGATCTAGAAATTGGGAACATTTATGATCGTCAAATTTATTCTTCACTTATTACCCACAAATCCCCCCCCCTTCTCCACCAACTCACCCGCCAAAATTTTAAACTGCATTTAGGTTAGGTTCCAACAATTTTTTTACAAATTACTCGATGATTACGTATGTGATCTAATAATAATAATAAGTAAGATTATTATTATTACGAAGAAAACAAGAAAAATTAATGAATTTAACGATGAAAATTATTTAATTAAATAATTTAAGAAAAATATAAATTAATTTGGAAGGGTGGGGGTTTCTTTCCTTCTTTCTTTTTTTAATTATCGAGATACTGTTTTTTAGATATATTTATTTATTTAAATATAAAATAGCAGTAATTTTTTAATTATTATTAATATGATTTATTGAATCATACGAATTACACAATAAATTAATTATTTTTTTTATAATTAGACCATTACCATTATCAGTTCGAGAAAAATTACGTTTTTTTTTGTTAAATAAAGTTTTAATAACTTAACAAGAGTTTTTACGTTTCTTTTTTTTTGTTTATTTAATTTGAGTTTGAGGGTTCCCACTTGATTTGATCCGCCATTGATCATAATCATCAGCGCGTTAGATATTTCGATTAAATGCACACGCGTTAGATGAATCAAACGATATTAAAAATATTTTTAAATACCGAATTAGAAACGTCGTATCGTTCTTCGAAACTATTAATGTTTCCTTTGAACAATTTTCGAAATGATATAAAATAGTATTAAAATATTTCAAATATGTCGTAAGAATAATAACGTGAGCGACCTTTACGATCTTCTAACATGCTACTAACGACGATCAAATATGTTAAATTGCTACATAAAAGATCATCTTTGAAGTTAAAAACATGGATACTTTGAAAATAATTACTAAAAAAAAAAAAATATTATAGTACTTAAAAACTATACTTAGATACATACGTGAAAGTAAAAATTCATTTAATAAACAAAGAATAAATAACAAAAAAAAGAATAAATGATTTAATAAAAAAAAAAAATAAGAAATTGATTTAAAGTATAAAAATTAGCATTAAATATATACAGGGTGTCCCAGAATTTACTGGATATTAGGACTTAATATTATTGAACAGTGCTGAGTAGTTGAAAGAAAAATTTAATTGCAGAAAGTAACGGGTGGTTAAAAAAAAGACACACAAAATTATTTAACAAATATTTTTGGATGAAACATTTGTTTTAAATATATATATTAAAAGAGAAATAGAAAGTGTGTGTGAGAGAGAGAGAGAGATAGAGATAGATTGATAGGAATTTATTAGAGGGGATTGGGGGAAGGGGTGGCAGTGGAATAAACGAGCATTTTGGCGCCCATCAGTCGGGTACAATGTTGTTTCATCTTTTTCTCTCTCATTTTCTGTTTCGGAAAGATTTTCTAAAAAGCTCAAAAGGTACCATAAATATGACACATAAATCACTATACTAAATTATTAAAATATATTTGGGATGAAATTAATTTTTGTCTTTTCTTTTTTTTAAATCATATTTTTTTTTGTCGTCCGATCAAAAGATTGGTTATTATTATTATACATTCCTGTATTGGGAATAATGTTTATTGGATTGGATTATAAATAATGGAATTTTTATATTAATTTATAGTTTATAATTTGATTAATATTGTAATATATTTTTTATGTGATTAATTTTGTTTCATTTATTGTAGAATTATGTATAATAGTTTATGGTAGTTTATATAGTTTAATAAATAGTATAGTATATTTTTTATGTTATTGTTTTTATTTCATTTATCGCATTTATTATTATTTTCATTTTTTACGAGATTGAAAGGGGGTTCTCTTCTTTTTCTCTTGTTTTTTCTTATTCGTATGATTAAATATAACGTATCTAGTAAAACAAAAGAAAAAAAATATATTTGAAAATAATTGAACTAACAAAATTAATTTTTTCTCATCAAAGAGATTAAACACCCCCTTAAATAAAAAAGAAACATTCGAACATCCCTCGGCAGAGAACTTCAAACGAATATTAATTAAATTACGGAAAAATTAATATCCAACCCCGTACCTATTTAAAAAAAAAAATCTAAAAAATTAAACAAAAAAATTAATTAATAAACATAATAAATATGAAATGAAATATTTAAGAAAAAATGATACATATATATATGTATACGTAGATGAAAAGTGAAATATAAAGATAAAATCTAGATAAGATACCTATATATCGTTGCACCTTAATTTATGCTTTCGATCATCGATTCGAACAAACAAGAAACCGTTGCTCGTGGCTCTTTCGAAATTCTACCGAGCCGTCTATATGCGAATATACATCTTTCGTTAGGGAGTCGGTTATTTTAAACCGGCAAAAGTAAACCTTGGACCGCGTTTTAGTCCGCTTAACGAAGATACGCTACGTTCAAACACCGGCAGCATCTTTATTGCCGCAATGAATCTTACTTGGGGAAGAAAAGAAAAGAAAAGGAAAGAAAAAGACAAAAAAAAACAAAATTTTAAGAATTCTATAGCCCCCTTAAACCAGCTACCCCCTCTACCCCCTACCCTCGTCACACCCCCCTCCCGCCATTTTTGCAACACCGAGCCATTCTTCCATATTTTTTGGGGGTTCTTTTTTGGTTTATTAATAATTGACACCCTTGATAAGTACGCACCTGAAATACGACACTAGACAAATTGTTAATAAATATGTAAATAAATGTTATTCGTTCGTTCGTTTGTTCGTTCGTTTAGAATAAAATTGGGTGCTCGTTTTTTTAGAGGTTAGAATTTTATTTTCTTAGAATTTTCTTGGGAAGGTACAATTTATCGAAATTAATTATCCTACCCTCTTCACACCATCCCCCTCCTGCCGTTCTTGCACCACCGAGCCGTTCTTCCATATTTTTTTTTGTTTTCTTTTGTTTTTTTTTGTTTTATTTATTTTTACACCTTTGATAAGTAGGCAATTGAAATACGACGGTAGACAAATTGTTAATAAATATGTAAATAAGTTTTATTCGTTCGTTCGTTCGTCTGTTCGTTTGTTCGTTCGTTTAGAATAAAATTGTGTGTCCGTTTTAGAGGTTAGAATTTTATTTTCTTAGAATTATTCTGGGAAAGTAAAATTTATCGAAATTAATTAATTCGTTTATCAATAAATTATAAAAGATCTCGACAAATTGTATAACAATTTAACAATAATTGTCTCGCAGTTCGATGGTAGAATTATCAAAAATCAAAAATTAATTAACTTGCCAAAATAATGAATTTATTAACGTATTAATAAAAATAAAAAAAAAAAGGGAAATTTGCCGTTGCTTCAGAGAGAAGGAGAAAAATTATACCAAAATCAATTGACTTTATATTTTTTTATCAAAAAAAAAAGAAAAAAAGATGAAAAAGAAATTATACAGGGTGAAAAATAAATTTTTCAATTTTCTTTTTTTTTTTTTTTCTTTAAATAAAAGTAAATATATACACATAAAGATTTTTCTTGTTCTTTTGTAATTGTTTTAGGAAATGAAGAACTTTCGACAGAATCGATTGATCCTAATTCTTATTCATCGATCGACGATCTACCTATTTAGATTCAAAATTCTTTCATCTGACCAGAGAAAAAAGTACAACAAAGATTCCTTCTTCGAAGTGACTTTGATGGCAACTAATTATCAACGATGAATGTAAATCAAACGAACCTTCACGTATATATATATATATACACATATATATAATATATATATATATATATATAATATATAATATATATATGTGTGTATTATGTGTGCACATTATGTTTTTGAGGTTAGAAGAAGATTATTAAAAAAAAGCAAAAATAGAAAAAAAAAAAAAAGGGAGGATGCTCCTCCTATCACATTGGATCTTTGATCATTTTAAACGATATTTTTTATTTCTTTGTTTCGATGAATTTTCAACCTTTTTTTTTTTTTAACGAATTTATTTTATATCACACGTGAAGTAATTGACTGAATTATTATATTTTCCTTCTTTTTTTTTTCTTTTCACATTTGCGTTAAATGTAAAAAGAAATTTATTTACGATTTAACGTGAATGTAAAGTAATTCGGTCAATTAATTCATTTAAATGATCTCTAACTTTTGTCGAGAGAACAAAAATTTTTTCCTTGAAAAATCAATTGTCGATAATCGAATTGTGGATTATACTTCGATTGATATTTTAGCGAAAATTTTTGGAGAGAGAAAGAAAGAGAGAGATAGACAAACGGATAGACAGACAGACAGACAGACAGAAAAAAAACAAAAGAAAAAAAAAAGAAATCATTGTAAGAGACATCGTATTTGGAAAAATTTGTTGCGTGAGTTGATCGAAAAGTTCGTCAAGATTTTTATTAAATGAAAAAAATTTTTTGTTTTCTTTTTTATTAAATTAAACGAAGGAGAAAAAAAGACAGAATGTAATTAAATTATAATAATAATAATAATAATAGTAAATCACCTCTGTGAATCGGCACGAAATTTTGGTGGATACCGGGAAAAAAAGAAGAAAAATTATAAAAATATCCGTGTCAACGTTGAACGAAAATTGCATTTTTCAAACTAATTGATAAACATAATTTTTTTAAAAATAATATATATATATATATACATACACGTGTATACATTTAATGACCGGCAGAAATTATTTTTTCGGTCATTTAGGTGATTACAGTAAATTTTGAGGTTAAAAATTATTTCTTTGACTGATTTGCATAAAAAAAATAGAAAAATAGTTTACGAAAATAACGGCTTTAATGAATCTCATCGAAAGTATTGATTCGTGGTGATTTGCAAGGTGAAAGAAAAGGAAAAAAAAAAGAAAAAAAAATTAAAAAAGCCAAAAAAAAAATAATGAGAGTAGGAAAAAACAAGAAGAAATAATTGAAATGGGTAAAAGGGAGGGAGAAAAAAAAAATATTTTTTCCTTTTTTAAATAAATCCGACGCGAACTCTTCGGGATACCTGAAACAAACGAACAGATTGTTTTTTATGAAAGAAAAAACGATTGATTGAAAAGTTCGTGCCGATTTTTATTAAATATAAAAAAAGAAAAAAGAAAAAAGAAAAAAAGAAAGGAGAATTTTCAATAGATAAAAAAATATAATCGCGAAATTCTGCAATTACGACGAAACATTTTATATATAGTACGTTTTACAAATTTTTCTCATAAAATTAAATATGTTATATATTATTAAAAATCGGTATGAGCTTGTTCGTTCGATCTAAAAACGCCATTACGTTACAAATCACGTAAAGTAATTTACTTAAGTAATTACGTATTAAAATCATGGTGTTATGACGTTAACAAAAATTATTAAATGGCAGATCGTTGATAAGTACATGACAATTATGTTGAAAAATAATATTAGGGTTGATAAAAAACTTTTATATCTTCTTTCTTTTTTTTGTTCTTCAATCAATCGTCATGAACTCTTGAACACGCATAAAACCCATGCCAAAAATCAATTATTACGTTAATTTGCTTTTTTTTTTTCCTTTTTTTTTTCTTCTTCTTCCGCGTCGATCGGTGTAGTAAAAAAAAAAAAAAAAAAAAAACTAGAAATAAAAAGTTCGCGCCGATTTTGAACGTTCGTTTCGAGACGATAACCTTTCCCCCCCCCCGCCCCATAATTTAATTTAATTTATTTTTTTCTTTTTGTACAATATTATTTTACGTCATCTCGGGACGCGGGTTCGAAATCGTAGATAAATTTATTTATAAAAATTATGACGTTTACAAATCGGCACGAATTTTTAACCGATCTACGTAAAATCGATTCATTACGTTGGAAATCATGTTACGTAATGTACTTAAGTTAATTACGTTTCAAAATTTGTGTAATGTAATATTAAATGACATACTAAAAATGATAAATCATTTTATCAACATTTGAATTAAATATAATTCATGAGAATTTTATATAACAATAGTTTTTTTCTTTTCTTTTATTTTTAACCATTCCTCTCTCTTCGTATCTTTTTTTTTTAATATTTAAAATTATATCACGAAAACACAATGGCGTATCGTGTCTAAACGATAACAATTTTCCAAATCCTTCTCGAAATTCGAGTTAGAAAAAAAAGTAAACGAACAAAAGCAATTTTTCAACGAATTAACAACGAATAACAAAATAAAATTAAAAAAAAGAGAAATTAATCGACGATTTTATATAACACATATGGTGATGCGTTAATTTAATTTATTAAAAAAAAGAAACATAATTTTTCTCGAAATCTAATGGAAAAAAACATTTGAATATTCGGAGATCGTTCAAAAGAGTGGGGAAGAGGGGGGCTACGTTGCCGCTTAGTCCGCCACTGGCGAACGTTTATCAATGTTTTAGTGGTAGCCATTTTCCTTCTTCGAGTTTAATAGAACATGGTCGAAGATGAGCAGAATTTAGTTTTTTTTGTTCGTATACTTTTCTTGTTGTCCCCCTTTTACACCTCACCCAACCCCACCCCACCCCCACCCCAGCCACATCCTCACCCCGACAAGAAGAGTCGGTGGTGTGCTAAAAGTCATAAATCTCTTTGAATTCAATTAGTCGAAACATCCCAACGTTTCGTGTCTCAACATTTTGCCTTTTCATAGATACCTATATCTAATATACGCGTATATACAGGGTGTGTCTTCTTGAACGTAACGAGTTCGAAAAAAATTCGTTAATTTATTTGTCGCGTAAGAATAACAAAATGTTTCCAACAAATAAGAAAGTTGCACGTATTATGATATTCGAAAAGTGACATTAATATGTTCCTATTTTTTTTTGTTTAATTAATAATTATTAATTAATCCTAATTCCTAATATACTATATTAGGATCTGATTTTTACTTTGTTTTTTGTTTTTTTTTTTTTTTTTAATGAAACGTCTAATATTTTTAATCGAATATGGCGTTAAAATGATATTATACAATGTGGTAGTATTTAAAAAATAATTATAATTATTATTAATCATGCATTTATTTGCTTAAAAAAATTGAAATTAAACGATATTTAAAAATGTAGATCATTTGGATCATTGTCTTTAGATTTGAATGAATAAATTTAATTTCGATGATAATCAAATAACGAAGAAAAAAGAAGAAAAAAATTAATTAAATTAAAATAAATAATATAATAAATTATAATAATAATATAATAATATACTAAATTAAAAATTAATTAATTAAATTAAAAAATATACATTTTCTAACTCGTCGTATGTCACTCTGATTGTCCTCCTCCCCCTTAACCCCCCCCCACCCACTCCTCTCTCCCACGATACGTAACCGAAGTATAAATATTTTTTTTAAGGGGAATTTTGCTTTCTTGTCACCTTCCCCATTCCCTTTTATCCCCCAACCCGAAATTTTTTTACTCCCATGTAAAGAAAGAGAGAAATGAAATGATAGGTTGGTTTAGGAAAAAAAAAAGAAAGAAATAAAATGAAATAAAATAAAATAAAATAAAAAAAGAAAGAAAAAGATACCGAGTGAACGAGTGTGACAGCTGTTTTGCCTCGCGGGAGCATAGACAACGAACCGTATAGCGTTAACAGACACTCCAAGGTCATTCGACATTTTCTTAGAATTTCTTACAATCTTCCTAATCTATTTTATATAAAGAACAAATTTTTTTAATACATTAAATTGTAATCCACTCATATGATTTATATATATACAAATATATAATTGAAAATATAATTATAAATATTTAAAATATATATTATTGAACAATATTAAAATATTTGTTTAATTTAAGTGATTTTTATTCTTAATTATTTAATAATCAAAATTTGTGTAATTGTGAATAATATACGTGCATTGTCATGTAAAATCAATTCCTGTTAACAATTGTATTATTAGTTACAATTAATACGACACCCTGTATATGATGTATATTTTTAAAAATAATATTGTTTTAAGTTTCTAACAGATAGAATAATATTTTTAATTCTAAAACGCATACTGCTAGTGATACCAAATAACGCGTATTAAAGTATATATTTAAAATTAGAATATGTGTTAGATGTTAGAATGATTTTTTTATTCATTTATATTAAATTAATTTGTAGTTATTAAAATTGTAAATATAAAGAGAATATCTTCGAACATAAATAAACGCAAATTTTGTCATATATTCTGAAATATAAAATTAATTAGGAATAAAAGTAAGAAATTTTTTGCAAAATTTTCAGTTTTGGCCGGACGATGCAATCAATTATTTAACAATTTGTAACAATCGATTGGATAAACAAATCTTTCGTTGATTCTTCCATAATTACTCATGTAAATATATTTCATATTTACTTTATTCGTATTAATGATATTATTGTTTATTAATAATAACATTTATAAAATAATAAAATGTAGATTTCCATTCCTCTTCGTAGACGTGGTCAAATTTTCTCAAAAAATAAAATGAGAAAATATTATGTGCGAGCATTTTTAATCTAAAGTATTTTTATATTTTAAATAAAACCACTATACGAGTATATATAATAATGATAATAATGAATGTATAAATATATTGAATTATTATACGAGATTCATATTTTTTTTCTTGTAATTTGTCAATCATCGAAAAAATAAAAATAAAAGAATTTTAATAAAACAAAAAAACAATGCACTGTTATAAATATTAATACAATTTTAATTTCAACTTTTTTACATACCCAAGTACTCCTATTTAAATAATTAAAGAGCTAATAAAAATCTACGTTTTTTAGGTTAAAAAATTCTATTATCTCAATTAGTTCACATTATAATACCTTAAAATGATATTTATGTTTGCAATTATTGTTATTCAATTTATAATTTAAATATAATTATAAATAATAATTTCAAATATATAGAAAATATTAATACGTAATATAGAAAGATCAGATTGGTTTAGGAAGCCCAAAGATGAGAAAAACGGAACGAACGGTCAATAGAAAAAAAAACAAAAAGATTCCGTCCGAAAAGAAAACAAAAAGAAAAAACGAAGAAGAAGAAGAAGAAGGAGTCGATAAATAATTTACCAAATGGTATCTCAAACGACAGAACGATGACGGTTGATGCTAATGGATATAAGACGAGCCAGTGCAAATATTATTGTAAGGAACTCTTGGAATGCGACGCCCAGTTAACGTCGATTGGTCGAAAGCTATGTCATCGGTTATTTTACATAGCCAATAGTAGATAACCCAAGTTGCCAAGAACATTCCCCGATTTACTTTTGTGTATTAGTCCCTTGTGAATAGTTTCCCAACAGTGTACACCATCTTTCTTTTCCCTACTCTTTTGTATACTTGGTTTCCTTGTCCAATGAGAAAACCTTTCAATCCCATTGTGTTTTGAATGATTTGTTTTATTTACGCCCCTCCTACCTTCGCCAATCATCCTTCACCATTCATCCCCACCATCGTTCTAAGCAATCGTTCAATCTTACAATGAATCTTTTCTTTGTTTTTTTTGTTTCTTTTTTTAAAATTGTTCTGGTAATTATAACGGTCGACAAACAAATTTGAAAAATTGATTACTTTTTATGAATTATATATTGTACGTTTTAATTAATTATATATTATTAGTTATTTGGAATAATTTATTTTCTGATATTTATTTGATATTACAATTATTATTATAAAATAAATGATAAAATCGTTCATTTATATTGTTATAATGATTACAATTATATTATTCAGTTAATAAAACTTTGATTTGATGATTTATTTTATATTACAATTATTATTATAAAATAATTGTCAGTTATTATTAATTTATTGTTATAATAACCAGCATATTTATTTTAATAAGAAATTCGAAGAAATTTCATTTTCTTTCTTTCTTATTTATGTGATATATATAAATATATATAATGTGTGTGTATGTGTGTGTGTATATTGTGTTTGTACACATATACATTTAATGATGCACCGGAAAAGTTTTCAAACCGTTGAAGTTTCCTTCGGCACCGTCAAAAATAGATACAAGCCAGTAGTAGTATTCTCATCGATTTCCTTTGTAAAGAAAGAGAGGGGAATATAGCTGTTGGGTTATAACGTTCTGGGAAAGTGTGAACGATACCTTTGAAATACGTCAATTTCCTAACCTCTCTTTTTCTCTTTCTTTTTCTTTCTCTTTCATTTACTCTATTTTCATACATTTTAAACGATTTCGAAGAATTTCTATACTATTTAATATTTACTATAATATATTTCATATTATTTCAATTATTTTTATATATTAATGATTGCAATGGCGATGATTTGAATATTTACCCAAACATTTGTAATCAAATTGTTCTAATTATTTAATAATATTAAGTTTGGGGGAAAAGTTTTTTTCGTATTTTCTCGATTGATAAACTTCAAAGTCACATAATTCTGATAATAATTTTCGGATTTGACAATACTAGCATACATTTGAAAGCTGAAATATCACAGAATAATTTAAAAAAAAAAGAAACAAACAAAATAGTTTTAAAACATTCGAAGAAAGTTGAGATAGAAAATATGAACGAAAGGAAAAACTTGATTTGACTTTTTTTTTGGGTATTCAAATACGAAGAAACTTTTCCCCCCACCCAATATATATAAACTTGTACAATTTTATATATTAAAAATTCAAATTATTGAATAAATCATCGAATAAACATTTTACAAGAGGACGTTCGAGTACTGTCAAAAACTTTTAAACAAGTGGTTGTTTTTTTGTTTTCTTCTACTACATTAGAAAGATAACTTATCTCGATTCGAGACTGCATGCAAAAGAACTGGGTGTCTTAGAAAATGTCAAGTACTTGATGGAATAAGGTTTCGATTTAAAGTGCTTGATCGGATGTTTTAAATTAACTCGTTCTAATATCATCTAAAACGTTTTTACATCTTTGCTGATAATAGAATAAAAAAAAGAAAAAAAAAGAAAAAACATTTCTGTCATACTACTAAAATCATTTCTTTCATTTTTTTTCTTTCTCGCTCACTTCCTCTTTCTTATTTTAATACTTTACATGAAATGAAATGAGATGATATAAAATAATTTTTAATTCATTAATTATTTCTATTTTTATTTTTTTTTTCTGTTTTACATTCTAATATAATCTCAATTATTTTCACATTTTTATATTATTTTAATACTACAAAGTTATTTAAAAATCAATTGAATGTTTCATTCATCGCATTATCTGTCTCTCTCTCTATTTCTTGTTTTTTTTAATTTTAAAATTTTCTATCTCTTACTCTGTCATTATACATAGACACGTGTTAACGAAATTCGAGTATAGTATTCCCTTAACACGAAATTTTTCTGACTACCCTTCGTGTATAAGCCAATGGCACCTCATTAAAAGGCGTAATGAGTTCTCGGTTCTACAGTTAATTATTTTCAAATGTCTTTTTTTCTTTTTTTTTTCTTCCTTTCTTTCTTTTCGTCTATAGCGTTACTTACCACCACCGTCACGGATGAACCAACCTTATGCGGGCCCTTCTCGTTTTCTCAACAACCAAACTAAAGAAGAAACTTAAAACGATTCTTAGAAATTCCTTTTACCAAGCTTTCCGATAGACGACACTTTAAATTATCCTAAAAAAGGATACACGGTATCTATGGCAAAACCTAACCTCATTTCCGGTATTGAAAATGATCGTTTTACTCGTAACGTTTTTCAAATTATTTTACAAATTTTATAAAATTTCATTTTTATAAAATTTTTATAAAATTTTTATAAATTCATCAATTTTTATCTTCTTAACAAACACATGTATTTTACAATTCGATTTTAATCACAATTGTTCAATTATATTATTTACATTAATTTTACGTTAAATTATTAAAATTAATGTATCGATTATATCTTTTTTTTTTTTATCAGTTGTTTAACAAATCGAGAGAGGCCCGGGATTCGAACTCAGGATCTTTCGCATACCGAAAGAACGCTCTACCACTTGAGCCACGAAGATCTATATGTATCAATTTTTAAATCTTCATTTTTATCTTTCTTTTTCATACGAACTGTTCGATTCCTTAATTTTTTTTTTTTTAAATGCATAAATGTTTATCCATACACGAATACAAGCATAAATTTGTGAATTTGTCAATTTGACGTTAAAATGAGCATTAAAATGTTTCTAAGATAATTTTCATGAATTAATATACGAATGAATATAAATTATTAAAAAATTATAATGATCGTAGAAACACGTGAATCTTATTTGGCCAGGAATCGAGCCGAGACCAAATTCAATTCTGGCGCCTCGCTTTTGATGATTTATGCAATGAGGGCGTTTCTAACACGTACAACCCCAAAAAAAAGAAAGAAAAAAGAAAGAAAGTAGAAAAAAAAGGGAAAAAAGAAACTTCCGAAAAGAGGTCTACGACTTCCTTGTTATTCGTTGGGTTATAATAAATAACTGTTTGCTTCTTTTGCGGCTTGTTTTCATAGATTATGGTGGATTTTTTTCTAACATCGAGAAAGGGGGAATTGATCACGTACTGTTATACTTATATTTAACATATGCGTTACCTTATACATCGTGTCAAATTTATTATACCTTAAATTTAGCTTCCTCCTTTATAAATCGTTCTTTTTTTTTCTTTTGTCTGTTAAAAATATTTTCATTCATTTTTTATTATAAAATATTTCATAATTTATTAGAGAAAAAGATAAGAGGAGAAGATTAAATATTTCAACAATATGATTTTTACATATATTAAAAGCTTAATAACCTTTCAATTCATTCACGTATACAATTATTTAATATTAAATATTAAATAAGAAATATTATTTTTATAATACACATTTTTCTATTCAAATTTAAAACACAAAAAAGTAGAATTAATTAAATATACAAAATATGTATATATAAAAAAGTTTTTATTTGTAAGGGGCTCAAAACTTTTCAACACACCCTTAAGCATAAACATTAGATTAGATAAAGTAGAAAAAAGAAAGAAAAAATGAGTGAACGAAGATGGACAAATGGAAAAATCTCAAATATATTTTATTCGAGTAAATCGTATTATAACAAAAAAAATAAACCAAAAAATAAAAACAGAAGATTTAAACAGTCTATTTTTTTAATATATATATATATGTCCCTGTACAGAATCTGTTACAAACATCTCTCATTAGTAAAAAGATTTTTGTACATGTGTTTTGCATATCGGTGAAAATCTCGATTTCATATTATCATCATCATTATCATCATCATTATCATTATCATTATTATTATTATTATAATATATATATAAGGAGCTTCTAATTGCATTAAATATAATACGTGATATATAAATACATATAAGAGAGTAGGTTGAAAAGTTTTGAGCCTATTTATAAGAAAAAAATAGGCTCAAAACTTTTGCGAAATTATGTTAAAAAAATTAAATGTTAGTTTTTTTTTGTTTTTGACCAAAAAAGAAGAAAAAGAACTTTTGAAATTGTTTCTATGTTAAGCTGAAAACTTTTCAACCTACCCACCAAATACGATTATGAAAATTATATGATCGTAAATGGCGTAGATAATTAACGCGAATGGATTTATTTCATTGTCATTATAATATTACTATTATTATTATTATTATTATTATAATTATGGGAAGTTTTTAAGCTCCTTAATTTCAAATTTTCATTTTAATTGATCTTAAAGGCACGCTTACATCTAATCTAATCAATATAGGAGAAGCTAATCGAAAACTATTATATATAAAGGATAATATTACGTGAAAAGAAATTTTTATACACACTTACACACGCACGCACGTACACATCGCAAATGCGAAAACGATACGCGAATAAAAACGTCATTGTTTAATTATTTAATTATTTTTTTAGACGATCAAGTACACGTTCGTTTAAATATATATATTTTGTTTATAACAAAAACGAATGAAATTTTCAATTATGTTATTTGCTTATTCGTTTGTTAATATTTGATATAAAGTATATATACATATATTGTTATTTATTAAACAATTAATTATGAAAAAAAGATATAAGTCGATATTATAAAAATAATTAAGAAAAAAACAAAATATTCGTTAATTATAAATAAAATATCATAATTATGTGTTTCTTCAATATTTGTACAAAACTGACTAACACCATTTTCATATTAAATAGTGCAATTATATATTTTTATTAATATATAAACAATTTTGAAATATCAAAGAAAAATAAAAAAGAAAAAAATGTATATTTTAAATATTTAACAAATTTTGCGATAATGAAGAACAATAAAATTAAAAATTGCAAAATCATGAAAGAAAAATTATGTTGAAAAGAAAAATATGAAAGGAAAGAATATAAAGATCGGCAAAAGTAAAAGTTTTTTGCTTATAAAATATCTTATATAGGAAAAAGAGAGAGAGAGAGAGAGAGAGAGAGAGAGAGAGAAAAGAAAACCAAAGCCACTTCACAGGATGTGTCCTTCCTCCCGAGAGCACTTGGACAACGAAGCATTCAGAGAAAACTAACGTTTTATCGTTTTACGAACACCATCCACTGTCTCCAAGAATATCGTGTCTTTCTCTCTTTCTACGGTAACTAAATAAGTAAATATATGTATAAACATGTAATTTTAAATCGGTCAAATTCAACGATTAAATGCAAAACATTTTATCATATCAAATTAACGACATCATTTCTTTGACAATTTACTTACTCATTTTACTTGTATCGTAGTCATTACAATATGTATTTTATTTAATATTTATTTTATTTCTTTCTTGAATTTTTCTAATAAGAGATAATGCGTTAATATTCCACCGAACGTGCACGTAATGTAATCGTCATTTTATTTCTTTTCTTGGCTGGTATTTATCGGGTCAATATTTATGATAAATTATTATTACGTAATATAAGTGATCAGTATTATAAACCGATGAATATAAATGATTATTATTTTGATTTTTATTTTCTATTTAATATTTATAAATATCATAATTTGTCAAAATATTTTATAATAGATGTGATCAAAACAATATTAATAAATATATTAATTAATAATGAAATAATCTATCAATAAACTAAGACAATTCAAATTCAACTTTACAATATCGATAAAAAATGTAATTAATTATATCGAACAAAATCTTCGCATATAAGTTGATCATATATTATACAAAATATTTATTGTTAAATAATACAAATATTGACCCAAATAAATGAAACTATTTAATTATTTTTTCTTTTTTTTTCTTTTTTGCGTTTGATATGTTTGAAAATATTTCTGTGCTATTTTATATTGGCGCTCATTTATATTATTATTATATAGGCATTCTTATATTCTTTTCTTCTTCTTCTATATATCATGTATTTTATTTATTATTATCGTCATAATTCTACGTAGACTGTTTCAGTTATTTTTATTTTTAATCAATCTTATTTCATATCCATTTGACAATTCTTTAACAATTGCGTTTGAATATCTTTGATAGAAATTTATTTTAATATATATTTTTAATATATGATTTTCAAAGATTACAAAGTTCAACGTACAGTTTTAATCATGAATGAGAGAATTTAATTTCATTTTAAGAAATTCATATTTAATATATTTAATATATTTAAAATAGAGATTAAAAAAAGCATTGATTATCTTTATACAATTTGAATTTAATTGAATATAAATATTTTTGCTTTTAATATTGAATCAAATATATTCTACCAACTTAAAATGTGCCTTGTACCAAAAAATAGCGATAAGAAATAATATGTAATTATAAAATAACATACAGATGATAATAATCGATACGGATTAATAACAAAAAATCACGTATTCCCAAATTATAATAAACTAAAAATAAAAAGTAATTTGTATTTAAATTTATAGATTTAAAAAGGAAGATATATGATATAATATTTTATTAAAGCGATAGATTATATTATATCTAATTATTTCCTCCTTTTTCTTTCTTTATTCTTTTTAAGTGGAAGAAATATTTATATATATATATATATATATATATATATATATATATATATATATAAATCAAGTAAATTGGAATAAATATAGTTGGAAAAAAGAAAAATTAAATCATCTTTGCCTCTGATAGTTCATTTTCTCTCATCGATCTTATATAAATTATATTTACATTTGATCTCTAATAGAATGAATCAAATATTATATGCATATTATACTTAATTCCCTTTACCTACAATATCGTGTGAGATTCGTGGTAAGGAAATCAGACTAATTGTAAGCATGAGTATCACGGCTTATGAGAGCTGTGGTACATCAAATGGGCCAAACATAAACAACACTGGTCAGACTCATGGCTTTATATATCACAAAACATGTGCGATTTACACAACTTCCATTGCTTAGTCGAACCATGAAATGGCTCGATATATGATCTACCTTGCTGTTGATTATGGCACACTTCATTGAAACTTAAATCGTAGGGAAAGGGATTAATAAGATCCTGGTATATGATACTTTAATAAGTTAATAAAATATAAAATTTGTTTTCTATATTGGCACGTCGAAGAGGCAAAGATTGTTCGATCGATGAAATTTGTGCACTTCTTCGTTAATTATATTATATAAGATTCCAAATGTATATATTATGTATGCTTAAATTTAACAATAATTAAAATTAATGTTCTATCAACGAGCGAATGAAAAAGTTTTTTCTTGTCAAATGTCCAGTGATGCAAACGGTGTAAAGAAAATAAATAATTTCTTAAAAGAATTCATCGAACATAGGAAGTCTTTTATGATTTGGATGATTTTAAATTAGTTCGTTTTCTTTTCCAAATTATCACGGTTTAAATCTTCGATCGTTGATAAATCATCCTTTGGAAGTTTAAATAATATTAGAATACAAAATGTGGATATTCGTTAAGGGTTACAAAATTGTAACGATTAACGAGATATTTCATATTCTAATTTAATATGAAAAATAACTTCTTACGTCGCGATGTAGAAAGACTGTTGTTGCAGAAAAACCACAATTATCATTGTTAAAATAATGGGTGTTATAATACATTTTGGATCTTACAATTACCCCTGATATAAACATCTATCAAATGTCCATGACTAACATCGATCAAAGATTAATGAAGGTTTCCACACAAATTCGGCATAGATCAATAGGCAAGTCAATGTAGCTTACGTTATCGGCAAATTTTCTTTCCTTTCCTTCTTTCTTTTTTTCCTTAAGGCTCCAATATTTTCAATTGTAAAATCATTATTGGAAATATAAATGTAAGTACGTATTGAAAATTAATTTATAATTTTTAGTAGGAATAATAAAACGTATTTTCGTGTAACAATAAGTTATACAAAGATGCAATATATACATGAATATATATATATGAAGCTTTTTAGGCAGTCGAAATATTAATTTTGCACTTTTGTTACAAGTCGAAGACTAAATTATTTGGAAGAAAGTGCAATTGCATTACAAACCAAAGTATAAAAAAAAAGAAAAAATGCACAACGATAAAAAAAATAAGAGATTTTTTGTACATCTTAGCAATTCATTATTATTCATACGAAATCATCGTCTTTCTTGTAGAAGCCTTAAGTAAAAAATGTGTGCATGGTAGATCTGTTCATGCTGTGTCTTCATGTGTATTATTTTTTCTTACAAAATTCCTTTTTAATATCTTAATATCTACTCACTTTTACCATATTCCGTTGCAATACTCCTTAATACATATTTAACTATAAGAGCGAATGCTGCGAAACCAATAAGAACAACGAGATTAGTAATTGCGCCTTGTAACGGACTTTGTTCTCTTTGTAATTGATCTCGTATTAAGGAAGAAACTTCTGCTGCGGTAGACTGATGCCTTGCTTGTTTTTCCAATTCTTTTCTATGTTCCAACTCTGCCTTGATGACCTATAATGTAAAATAATATTACGTAGGAGTCATTTAATTAAATGTTTTGTATTTTTGCTTATTCGAAGAAAGCAAATGCATAAATTAAATAAAGAGAGAAATATTACTTCAACAGTTTCAGGAAATAATTCACAAAACAATTTATCGCGTAGATTGTACTCCAAACTTTGCCTCGCTAATTCTCTCTTTTCGTAATCTGTCGTATTAATACTGCCAAAGGTTGGGCTCTTTTCGATCTGTAATTGATAACCACATTTTCAATTGTTTAGTGTATGGTATTTACATTTTATATTTATAATATTTATTATTTAATATACCATAAAACTAAGAAGCCCTGTAAGAATAGTAGACACGCTCCAAGCAGGATTCCATGTATCGGGATGAAAATCAGTGTTGGATAGACAAAGTTTGGTATTAACTTTGAATCTACCGTTAGGAGTAGTCATGTAAATGCTAGGAGGTTGAAATGGAAATTCTCCAGGAAATATAAGTTTTCCATGATAAAACCCTCCCTCGTAAGGTGTCTTTTCTGGTCCTTTGACGACGTAATGCCTACAAAAATAAAAATGATTAACTTGTGTTACAAAAAAGAAAAATGTTAATATAATCAAAAGAATAGTCATCTAGTTACCATTCTAATATGTTAGAAGGTACCGGTTCGGCCAGAACATATGGCACAGGATCTTTTTTAAGACGTAAGTAATCCTGCTTTAAGCGAGCTGTGGCACTATTAGGTTTTTTATTCATTCTTACCATATATAAGCTGTAACTAAACTCAACCTTTTAATTTTCCTTCTTAATCTGCTTGTCATATACACACCCGATAACAATTGGAAGAATAAATGAACACGAAGAAAAATATTTCAATATCAATAATACTAATAAACTTAACCTCAATAAAGAATTAGTAAACGCGTATCATTTAAAAACAAACCAAATTAAATATTAATTTCTATATATATATATATTTATATATATATACGTGTATGAATAATAATAATGTTCAAATTTAGGTTAAGTTTCTTCTAATTATAAGATTATTATTATTCTTCGAAACGTAATAAGGATGAATCGTCACGAGAAATGATAAATATTCCGAAATTTCATTTGAACGTTAAAATGATATTAATTAGATTATTTAAACTCGTGTTAAAATAGTTTAAGAAAATTCTATCCATTTCATGAATAATACTAAATATGACACTGAATTTGACAGCATCCTTTTCAAACACTATTTTCGTTTCTATAAGAAACATATGACTCAGAAATATTCTTCTAACAGGGTATTCTGCGCAGTGCTGCCACGTATAGCTATTATATATATATACACACATACACATACCTAACCTATATATATATGCTAATCATACCATATATCATAACATATGTATGCATGTGTTGTATATAAGTATGACTTGAAAAGTTTAAGCATACAATAGACTGCACCATCGATCTTATGTGTACATTTAATATTCTCCATTTTGTTTTGAATACATCAGATTAGATGACATATGTAATCTTATGAATGAATTAAATATGTTAATGATAAATATATTTATATTGTATATATATAAATGAATAGAACAATATACTACATGATCTTACATAATGTTTGATACGTCCAATAATGAAATGTTTGTTACTGGTGAATTGAGCATAAGATCCGTGACAGTCTCTGCCTCCCACCGTCTGTCACTAAAGAGAATGGATAGCATTGTTGATAGTTCAACCATAAAACGTATTACTGTATCCAATGTTTTATTTGAAAAAATAAAAAAAAAACTTTAACAGTGATAGATGATTTAATGATATCAAACATTTATATATAAATGTTGTATCTTAATATTTGATGTTATTCTTCATAATAATTATTGGTAATAATATTAGATATCATTTTATTCTATAAAGAAAAGAAAAGAAATAAATAAAAATGAGTTCACCGGTGTCGATAAGTAATTCCGCTTCATTGACTGGTACCAATGGAATGGAAACAATAGTAGCAGTTGCACTTGGTGCACTCGCTGCAGTTTTTCTCGGTGCGCTCTTGGTACTCCTTGTTATTTGTCGCAGACAACGTTGTTATTATGTTAGTACATTGATTGAGACAGTCGACTGAGATGGGTTTGAATGCGATTGATGAAAGTTGTTATTTGTTGTTTATTTTAGAATCAAAAAGATTCGCTGGATCTCAGTTCAGATTTGTTGGAAAGTGAGAATAATCCTGAATTAGGTTTGGGTACCTGGGAAAGCGAGGAATGGCTTGCTGGTGCGGAAAGGTATAAGATATTCATTCATAAAGTTAAACATTTATTATATTGGTTTTTTTATATTGTAGGTGGGTTGATGATGCTACTGGTTTAGCACCGCCTTGTATCGCAATACTTCGTTCTTGTCATGCTTTGGCGGCAAGTCTTACTGCTATTGCAGGAACAGTAAATAGCAATACGGTACCATTGGAAATAGTAGATGTTTGTATTATTTCAATATTATTTGAACTATTTTCTATATTAGCATTTTTTAAATATTTATTTATGTATTTTTATATTTATTTAGGTTGCTAGACGTATTCCACCCCGTGTAGATGATGTAGTGAGAAGTTTATATCCACCATTGGATGCAAGACTATTGGAAGCTAGAGTTGCTGCATTGGTATTAGCTGTTACTCATTTAGCATTAGTAACTAAACACGGTGTTCCCAAAAGTCAAGCTAGAAAATTAACTTTCATCGATCAGGCATTGAACGATATGGATTCGCATTTGTTGATATTAAGAAATGCTGCATTAGCGCAAGAGGCTGTATGTTCTATTCCGGCATCTACGCCGGTCTAAATTATTTCCTATAATTGAAAAACTACAAATTAGCAGTATTTTTATAAAGGCACTCTTACTCTTTTAGTGTTGCCTTTATTGTATTCTATAACGATATTAAGATATTTTAGAGATTTTCTATATAAACGTTTTATAAAAATAATCTATTTTATAGATTAACTATTACGGCTTTGAGAACATTTAATAATTCGTTTAACAATATAAAACAATGCGAATGAAAAGATTAATTGATGTAAGAGTAATCTGGTACCTGATGGTAAAATCGGATGAAGAAACTAGTTTTAACGCCATTTAGAGAATATTCATGGAAACTACAGAAAACTTCTTTACTGTCAAGAGTATCTCCATTTAAAATTTAAGATATAATAGGAATCTATAATATTATTGTTAAATTGTAAAAAAATTTTATATGTTTAATATGATTATATTTTAAATGAATTCTGTAAATGTATTACAGAGCAGAGATTATGGTTACAAACTCATGGGATTTGATGAAATATCAAGTATAATAAATAATAAGTATTGTTATAAATAATGATCAATGATGTATTGCAATTAAGGATTTTATGTATAGTTTTAATGTCTTCCATATCACTTATATATTTTATAACAATTTACATTGTGCTACTTCATATTGTTGCAATATACTATTGAATAAATCAAATTATTTTTTAAACAAATGTTATTGTTTATTTTGTAACCATACTGAGAGTACAAAAAAGTACTAATAATTTAATAATTAATTTCTAAAAAGATAGAGATAACTAAGAAATTATTAACTAATTGTACTACAAATTTGATTCATTTTATTTTTAATTCAAATGACCTAGTTAACAAGAAAGAAATGCGAGATAAGAATGCAATTAATCCATCGAGTGTTTTGGACTATTCCTTGGTATCTGTAAATACATAAAAGTTATTAAAAAACATTATAATGTAATTAGTTTCTGTATATTAAATGAATGAAAGGAACCAAGGAAAAGGGAGTAAAGAAATATGATATTAATTAGGGATTTAAAAGAAACTAATTACAATTATAATGTTTATAGCAAGCGGTCTTTGGCTAGATTTTACTTGCAATGGAATGCATAACATATAAAATATGTTAAACATTATACTGAAAGTAAAATACCATTGCCCAGGTCTAACCACGAGGAGGTAACCGCTTCTGAAGACCCGGGATGTGCATCCTGAAGATGTCCCCATCCGAAATAAATCGAAACCAAAGAAAATAAAAACCTCTAGAACGTTTTTTAATGAGCCCCACTCTTAGGCCCCACCCTAAGAGTTTAATTCTGAAAATTCTTGCAATTATTATCAAGAATTAAGAGAAAAGTTTTAATACCATATAACAAAATGATAAACGGGGTGTTAAACATCAATAGAATCGAAATATCATAGTACCTATGTACAAATAAAATTCATTAAAAATATATTAAAAATACATTAAAAATAATTATCAGACGAGTGCGATGCAAAGGGGAGAAGAATTAACAAATTAAAATTTAACATTAAATTATACATTATTATTTTATTATAACTAAGTTCTAGTCTGCTCCTCCTCTGGTCCTCCTCTTATTGAACCTGCAACAAAAAAAACAAAGGGATAGGGAAGAAGAAAAAAAGTTGGCCAGGAAACGAACCTGGAAAAGAAAAAGAAAAGATCATTTTAGATTTACCAAACTGCAATGAATGATCCATGGTATCTATAAAAATTTGGACTGATCCATGGTACCTGTAAAAACATAAAAGTGCATAAACAATTATTTTTCTCACACTAACATAAAACAAGGAATGCATGTGAATAAAATTTTAGTTACATCGGTGATTTTACTGAAAAGTAACACACTGTAGTATAATTGCAATATATACACATACGGAGATTACAAATTATGAATATTTTTAATTTAATAATTTTGCAATCTACCTAAAATATTGTACAATAAAAATAAATGTATATAATTGTAGGTTGATCCATGGTATCTGTAAAAAAAAAAAAAATGCATTATAAATAACTATCATACATGTGCAATGCTACGAAGAAAACAATAAACGGATTAGAATATTTCGATTTCTTTCTGAAATAATTATCTTCTATTACAATTTACCATTACTTCGTCTTTTTTTAGTCCATTTCTTCCTCCTCTTGAACGGAATTTTGCATCGGCTCCATAATACAACCTGCCAACAAAATATTAAAAATAGGATCGTTCGGTGTGGGTGGAATTGTAGGTAAGGACATGATTCTATCTTTGGAGGTAAGATAGAATCAAGGCTCGCGTGGGCAGGGTCGCATCCCTGAAGTAGACCTTTCTTCGGAAAGAAAGAATCTACCCGCTACCCATTGAAAAAAATACTGGAAACGAACCTGAAACAGAAAACAGAAAGATTAGTTTAGATTTGCGAAGAACCAATGAATGCATCGAAAGCATATTCCTTTTCTAGATCAAAATCCAATACTTACAAATGCATTGGAATTAATCACATCCTGAAACAAAATATAAACGGAAAATTAATTAAACATATAATATAATAATTGAATAAATCTTAATACCTAAAACAATAAAAGAGACATTAAAAAACATTATAAGATAATTAGTTTCTACGAATGAAATGAAGAATGAAAAGTGGGGAAATTGTGTGTAATAGGAAATAAGAAAATGATATGATATTGGAGCGGGAATTCGGGAATGGTATTGTACTCTATCATGATTTTAAAGTATTTTCTATCTTTTAATGAAATATCATTTATAAAATCAAATTTTCTTAATACTCGATTTATTTTAAGGAAAAATTATGTTTGGTCTTTGGTGGGTGGCATGGCAAATCCAACGATGGTCACCTGTAACAAAAAGCAAACTATTTTAATTATTACCATTCTTAATAACCATTATAAATTATTGACGAGCAAAACAAAAAAATAAAACAATAAAAATATCAAATGACCAACGAGCTATTCTCAAAAAATTCAACCATGCTGTTGAATTTGAAAATAACTCATTAAGTCTGTAGTTGCCCTCTTGAGCCACAATTAAGTGGGGGCCTCTTCGGCTTTTAGCCTCTTCTTTCTTCAAGCCTACTGTCGGACATTCCCTACGTGCGAGCATGAAAAGAATTTTGACCAAAAACGTCAATCGTTCCAAAAAGTATTCGCATAATTTGGCATATTACAACGATTAATGATATAGAATTAGAATCGTCCCTGATTCTATATAATAAAAAAAAACCTAACCGACCCTAACACAACCCTGAAAAAGAAAAATGTGATTAGTAAAACATCCTGAGCTTTTTACATAGAAAATAATTATTACCTTTTGGTCGAGAGATATCTCATCGCCGAAAGGAATATTATTAACATGTAAAGTATCGATTCTATTCTAATACCAAACCGTTATAATATGCCAAATTATGGTCGTACAATTTAGAAACGACTTCAAGACATTTTCACCCAATTACTCTCAACTGCTTATTACACTAATATAAATGAAATACATTTCACATTACAATATATATATGAAATAATTCCATTTATTTCTTTTCATCATACATCTTATGCAAATAATTCCGATGTTCGTTAAGGGGGTGACTCTATTTATTAATTATTACAAAATGCATTCGCGTTTCCCGTTAGCTATCCTAGCTCGTGGACAATCAACGAACTTAAAAGTTCATCGACTGTGCACATATTACACGAGCACATTTAATCGAATGTCCGAGCAGTTAATTATGCTAATCGATGACCTAATAACACTTCGCACTTTTACTATCGAGTAATATAATCGAATTGAAATAAAAATAATACTAAAAATGCAATGCATTTCTTTGCAATATTTTTATTTAAATTATTCTTTATATTAAATTATATGAAACATTTCAAGATTAAATCGCGATAGTGCGAAGTGCTAGTTATAATACTTAAAACTAAGTATCAATTCATCAAAGGTTTTGCGGATTTGATTTCGACTCTATCTCGTTCGAGATACAATCGAAATAGAAATGAATTTTTAAATGGTTGCAAATCCCTTTGAATCATGATACATAATGCATATTACAGAATTGTCACAAAAAAGATTTACAAGTCAAGCAAGATAGAATAAAAAGATATAATTTTGTGACAATTCCGTATAAAACCCGGAGGTGGGGACTCGCACTGAAAAGTGCAAGTATGCCACGTGCCATTCCGGGGTCCTACCTACTTATAATTAAAGTTTCACATTCTCAAAAAAATACACATGCATACCCACCCACACACTCCACGGTTCTCACACATACCACCAGGGTGCAAAAGCCTAAACTAGAGAGCATGCCCCGGGGCACCTCCGACACCCTAGTTCAAACGCGTTTTCTAAATTTATGGGAGTACGTACCAATTGCTGTAATCGTCTGTCAAGGCTAGTGATTATTGCATAAATGACTAATGCAAAAATACAAGTATAAACTAGTATATATGCATACTAGTTTATACGAGTATATCATAGTTTCCGCAAATAAATGCGGTAACTCTACTATGCAAAACGATTGTTAAAAAAGAAAATTTCGTATCGTACGCGTGACTCTACAAGTTATTTTTATTCAATAACTTTAAAAAATAATAAGCGCGGTATTACGTATCGCGAAACGATGTACAATGCACATTCCTAACCGCACACACATGTGCAATGTACACCGTGCAATCACTAGCACAATGACAGACGCCAAATGGGGGGGAAAAACTTAAAACTAAACCATACTAACCGTTTCTCACCCATACGAGTACACCTGGGCACACGCATAAATGAGAACGCAGAAAGTATAGGGGGGAGAAACGGGGATTAGTATATTAGTTGCTGAAAATCCTAATCTAAATTTGATTAATATATAAAAATGTTCTCATAATCTAAGCGGGCTATGACTCTACAAGTCATTTATAATGACTTTTAAAAAGATTTTAAGAATTTAAAAAAAATAATAAAAATCTCGGACGACTCTTTCGTTAAATGGCTGTTCTAATGAAAGAACTGGGCTTTGGCCACCATATAACAGCCAGAGTCTATCCGTCGCGAATGGGTTTGTCTTCTTGCTCATTTTTTGATTATATCGAAAAATAAAATCGCGATTAAATAAACTAAGTACGAAGCAATGCATGTAAGACATTTATTACATGCTTTATTGGACGAAATCGAGTAAATTAATACTCGATTTCACCACTACTAAACGCGAACGAAACACGTAATAAAAAAGAAAAGTGCATTAATTAATTGCACTGTTAATTAAATGAATTTAACCGATGAGACAAGAAGACCTATCCTGAACTAATAATATAACATACAAAAATATACAATTTTCATGAGCAATTTCAAAAAGGACTAATCCTTTTTTGGAATCACTCATGTGCTCGTCAATAATTTTTTGGAATAATTACAACCAGTAACTCGTGCCGATTGGGACCTTTCATCCTCGGCATGATTGAGCACCGGAGGGACTTTAAATTTTAACTCACGACCTGCTAAATGTTATATTACATATATGTGGCATTTTAAAATAAAATGACACATGTATGCAATATGAACAGATAGCATTAGAAGTTCTGCGGTGGCTCCAAAACACTCCTACTTCGTAGCAAATGGTCCAGCTGCATCCCTCGTCCATCAGACCCATGGGAGAATTCCTCGATGCACTTTTCCTCGCACTCCCGTGACTCTAATATCGCGGTAAACGAATATAAGAAACTATAAAAGAGTTTCTTATCGCGAAACCGAAATTTTTCTTATACGGCGAACAACACTGAATCTACATACGCGATACGATTTGAATTTAATTTACGCCCGGTCACTGACTCTACTTCGCGATTAAAATGTTACTTTAATTATTCGTACAAACACTGATCTACAATCTAATTCAAAGACTGCATTGCACGCAGTCAATGCAAGCACAAAAATTTCACTCCCGATAGCGGTCACTTCACTGATGCACTTCACTGACTCTACTTCGCGAACAGTCTGTACGACTGTTTTAAAATTAAAAAACTATAATTTTATACGAACAAACTCTAATGCAATTAACTGCATTGCTCGCAGTTAATTGAATATATAAATCTCAAAAATAACGCGAACGCGAACGCGAACGCGAACACGAACGCGAACACGAACGCGAACACGAACGCGAAACGCGACCGAATTTATTATTAACGAGCGAACGTGCTTCTAATCCGTGATTTTAAATTATAATTATAAACGATCAAACACTCCCGTTACATTGCTTCGCGCACGAATTGCAATGATGTCCTGAAACAGAAAATGAAAAAGAACGTTTAATATCATCGTCGTAATCAAAAACTATTAAAATTTATCATAGAAAATGTTTCATAGAAAAATATACTTACTTCTAATCTTCATTGATGAATGCACGATGGGTCTCCTACCCTTAGGGTGACGATGACCGAATGCACTGACTCTACTTCGCGATAAAAATTGTATTTTAATTATTCGAACAAACACTGACTCTACTTCGCGTTAAAAATTGTATTTTAATTATTCGTACAAACATGACTCTACTTCGCGATCAAAATTTTATTTTAATTATTCGAACAAACACTGACTCTACTTCGCGATAAAAATTGTATTTTAATTATTCGAACGAACATGACTCTACTTCGCGATAAAAATTTTATTTTAATTATTCGAACAAACATGACTCTACTTCGCGATAAAAATTGTATTTTTTAATTATTCGTACAAACACTGACTCTACTTCGCGATAAAAATTGTATGTTTTAATTATTCGCACAAACACTGACTCTAATTTTTTGCAACTGCATTGCGCGCAGTTCAAAAATCAAACACTAACACTCGCTTACCTCTCTGAAAACAGAAAAAAGAATAAAACGATTAGAATCATTGTTATCATGTAAAAAATTATAAGTAATTATTAAAGAAATGTTTAATAGAAAAATTAATTTACCTTCTATCTTGATTGATGAATGCCCGATGGGTCTCCTACCCTTAAGATGACGATGCCGTAGACGGTTCCAACGAAAATCAGAAACTTACGTGTTTCTTATCGCGACCACGACACTGATTCTAATTTTACAACTGCATTGCACGCAGTTCAAATATCAAACACTAGCACTAACACTTAGCCTTCTGAAAAGAGAGAAAAGAACAAAACGATTAGAATCATTGTTATAGTTTAAAAATTACAAGTAATTATTAAGGAAATATATTTAATATAAAAATTAATTTACCTTTTATCTTCAGTGATGAATGCTCGATGGGTCTCCTACCCTTAAGATGACGATGGCACACGTATAAACCGAATAAAAGAAACTTTCGGAGTTTCTTTACCCGAAAAATTTCCGATTTTTATTTAACGATGCAAACACTCGAGTACCTCATTGCCTACGCGCTCGATTGCAATGATGTTCTGAAACAGAAAATGAAAAAGAATAATTAATATCATCGTCGTAATAAAACACCATCGAGATTATCATAGAAAATGTGTGATAGAAAAATTATACTTACTTTTAATCTTCAATGATGAATGCCCGATGGGTCTCCTACCCTTAGGATGACGATGAGTAGTAGACGGTAACGAAAATAAAAAACTATAAAAAAGTTTTTTATCGCGACCACGACCGCGAACGCGACCGGGACGTGCTTTACCGACCGCACTGCACGTCAAAAACGACTGAAAGAATGCACATTATTAGTATTCCTATAAAATAAATCGAGTATTATAATGTGGAATGTAATATGAAGGGAATATTAAAGGGAAAACAATGAAATGATAAGTATTAGGAAAATGAAAGAAACTAATTATCATTACAATGTTTATGGTAAGCGGTCTTTAGCTGGATTTTACTTGCAATGGAATGTTTAGCATGTAAAACATGTTAAACATTATACTGAAAGTAAAATACCATTGCCCGGGTCTAACCACGAGGAGGTAACCGCTTCCGAAGACCCAAAAATTGATTAAAAAACAATATAAGTAATCGGTAAATTTTATGTTTATGTATTGGCTCAGTAACGAAATTAAGTTTAAAAATGTCATCTAAAGAAACATAAAATAAAAATATATTAAAATTATTTCTATTGAAAGTACGTTAATATGTATGTAATGTTTAAACCAGTAGATATGTAGTTAAAAAATCTGAAACATAAAGAGAGTGCATTAAAATATTAAAATAATTGTTAATTAATCGATAGAAGTGTCTATTGTTATTAAAAAGTTCGTAATATATGTTCGGAGCTCCGTCTTCTTCGAAATTCCCCTTCAGACTGGGCCTTTGTCCTCTATGTAAATTACTTTTATTGAATTATTATTTTTTGTTGTTTATATGACTTTCCGAACGTTACGCATGTGTATAAAGGGTGTCATACATCTAATACATAAAATTTAAAATTGTAACGTTATGATTTTAGCATTTTTACATTTTTATATAATTGTTTAAACTAATATATATTTGTTTTAACGTTCCTGCGCAGTGATGACTTCGAGGAGGTGGGGTAAAATTTGCATCTAATAAAATATCGGATCGAAATTATTTAATATTTAAAATATGTTAATAAGTATGTAATACCTATACTAGTACATATATGTGTCTAAATAATATGAAATATAAAGAGAGTGCATTAGTACATTATAATAATTGTTAATTAATCGATAGAAGTGTCTATTGTTGTTAAAAAACTCGTAATATATGTTCGGAGCTCCGTCCTCTTCGAAATTCACCGTTGATCTGAGTAATTATCCCCTGTTAAAGTTTTTTTGGTGAAAGTTGTTTATGTGACTTTCCGAAAATTGCGCATGTGTATAAAAGAAAATCAATAAAATTAATCAATAAAATTTAATATTATAACGCTCTCATTTTAATATTCTTTTATTTTTTGTATAATTGTTTAAACTAATGTACATTTGTTGTTACGTTCTTGTGCAGTGATGACTTCGAGGAGGTGGGGTAAAATTTTCATTTAATAAAATATTGGATCGAAATTATTTAATATTTAAAATATGTTAATAAGTATGTAATACCTATATATATATTAGTACATATATGTATCTAAATAGTCTGAAATATAAAGAGAGTGTATTAAAATATTAAAATAATTGTTAATTAATCGATGCAAGCGTCTATTGTTTTTTAAAAGATCGGAGTATAACTTCTGTGATCCCTCCTCCTCGAAATCCACCGTTGATCTGAGTAATTATCCTCTGTTAAAGTTTTTTTGGTGAAAGTTGTTTATGTGACTTCCGAAAATTGCGCATGTGTATAAAAGAAAATCAATAAAATTAATCAATAAAATTTAATATTATAACGCTCTCATTTTAATATTCTTTTATTTTTTGTATAATTGTTTAAACTAATGTACATTTTTTAAACGTTTCCGTGCAGTGGTAACTTTGGTGGGGGAAATTTTTATCTAAAAGAATATTAAATTAAAATTGATTAATATTCAAAAATATGTTAATATGTATGTAATGCTTATACTAGTACATATATGTGTCTAAATAATATGAAATATAAAGAGAGTGCATTAGTGCATTATAATAATTGTTAATTAATCGATAGAAGTGTCTATTGTTGTTAAAAAACTCGTAATATATGTTCGGAGCTCCGTTCTCCTCGAAATTCACCGTTGATCTGAGTAATTATCCTCTGTTAAAGTTTTTTTGGTGAAAGTTGTTTATGTGAATTTCCGAAAATTGCGCATGTGTATAAAAGAAAATCAATAAAATTAATCAATAAAATTTAATATTATAACGCTCTCATTTTAATATTCTTTTATTTTTTGTATAATTGTTTAAACTAATGTACATTTGTTGTAATGTTCTTGCGCAGTGATGACTTCGGAGGGGAGGGGTAGAATTTTCATCAATTAAAACATAAAATCGAAATTAATTAATATTCAAAGTACGTCAAAAGTTAGGTAATGTTTAAATAAATATATATGCGTTTAAACAATCTTAATTATAATAAGAATTCATTAAAATATTAAAATAATTGTTAATTAATCGATGCAAGCGTCTATTGTTGTCTAAAAGCTCGGAGTATATGTTCTGTGATCCCTCCTCCTCGAAATCCACCGTTGATCTGAGTAATTATCCTCTGTTAAAGTTCTTTTGGTGAAAGTTGTTTACAGGACCTTCCGAACGTTGAACACGTGTATAAAAAGAATAATAAGCCTATTTAATAAAATTTAAGATTAAAACGTTATGATTTTCGTATTTTTATCTATTTTAAGTAATTATTTTAATGCTTCTGCGCAGTGATTACTTCGAGGATAAAATTCTGCTGTAACATAAAGAGAATGCATTAGTGCATTATAATAATTGTTAATTAATCGATACAAGCGTCTATTGTTGCCTAAAAACTTGGAGTATATGATTTATGCACTGTCCTCCTCGAAAACTGCCGTTGAAATAGGCCTTTGTCCTCTATGCAAATACTTTTATTGAATTTTGTTCGTAAGACTTTCCGAACGTTACGCATGTGTATAAAATGAATAATACATCCAATTAATAAAATTGAAGATTACAACGCTCAGATTTTAGCTTTTTTCATTACTTTGCAATTATTTAAACTAATGTACATTTATTTAAACGTTTCCGTGCAGTGGTGATTTTGGAGGGGGAAATTTTTATCTAGAAGAATATCAAATCAAAATTATTTAATATTCAAAAATATGTTAATAAGTATGCAATCCCTATACTAGTACATATATGTTTAAACAATCTGAAATATAAAAAGAGTGTATTAAAATATTAAAATAATTGTTAAATAATCGATAGAAGTGTCTACTGTTAAAAAATTCGGAATATATGATCCTGTCCTCTTCGAATTCTTCCGTTGAAATGGGTCTTTGTCCTCTATGTAAATACTTTAAACATTACATACGTATTAACGTACTTTAAATAGAAAATAATTTTAATATATTTTTATTTCTTATATTTATTAGAAAGAATGAAATATTTACCATCATTCATTTCTTTTTATATTTTTTTAAAGACACTTTTCATGTATTAAAAGTATGAAGAGCATATCAGATTCGATTTGATTTTATCCAGTTTTTTATACATATTTTTTCTTTACACATTTTCTAGAATATATATTACATTATTTTGTTATAATGTATTTACATATATACATTTTTATGTATTAATACATTCACTGTATATTCAATACATTCTCATACTAATGTATATTTTATTTGTAGTTTATTTTATATATAACATATTTTATATATAACATATTTTATATATAACATATTTAACATTATTTAAAATTTAAATTTTAATTTAATTTATATACAACATATATATATATATATATTAACATATTTAACGTATTATTCATAACGTATTAACTTTTTATGTTTACGTTTATGTATACTAATGATCAAATACGTTTGAATGTACGCAGAGATAAAGAAAAACATTTGAAGGTGAAGGACAAAGTCAAACGGTAACGAGCATTGTCTATGTATACACATTGTCTCTCATCGAGTAAGCATAGAAAAACATTTCGCTACTACCTTATAAGGTAAATAGGAGGGGAGAGGTAACTCGAATACGTCATCACTCATTCAGTTTCAAGACGCCGTCGAGACAAGTCTCAACTAGTTTCGCTCCACGTAAGAATTTAATTACTGGGTAATTAAATAATATTTCGTTATCAAATTTTGTAATCTAATTAAATCTCGTTTGATTTACAGGTACATGCAATCATTATCGATGACGTGAATGCATTGAAATTAGGTAAGAAGATTTGTAATTAGAATAATATGATTTTATATTTTTCTATGATTTCATAACAATTTTTACCATAATCTGTCATTCTTTTTATGATTTCAGAAAGGTGTATGCGATCATCCCATTGTTTCAATCGTTTCGGAAAGACGTTCACCATTGTTCGTTCCATGGAAATTATAATAATTAATGGTGGTACATACAACTCTGCATATATACGTGCAAGTATATTTCTTTATTTGTTTTTTTTTTAATTTTAGGATGGATCTCCGACGCAGCAACCTCCCCGTGGTGAGATCCGGTAATCGATATTGCTTACGGTGTCCATAGAATTTGTATGGTGCAACGTAAGCACTGTCGAGCCAATGGCTGACGTTCGATGCATTAGAAAATTTTAATTTCTCGTTTTGTTAATTAATTCTAATGCAATCAAATGAAATGATTTATCGAATTAATTATTTAATTACGCGTTGCAATTGTTGTTTAAATTTGATTCATTTAAATTCATTTTATTTCTTATGGTATATTAAATTCACTTAAATAATTCAAGACACGTTCAATCGATTCTAATTAATTGTTCAAATGATTATTTATAGATATTGTATCTTGTTTAATTTTACATTAATGCTATATCTATTCTTTTCTATAGGTATTAACGCAATTAGTATACTTCTGTAAAAATAACCCTATCGCGATTAAATTTATTCTTTGAAAGATAGAATGCAACGCGATATTTTCTCGTTTGTATTTTTTTTTTATCTTTTTTTTTTTATATAGTTTATAAGTTTGTGGTTACATCTTTTGAATATTTTTTTTATTAATAATTACTGCACATGAAAATAGTATCACGATTTCAGAATTTTTGGAGATCATGTAGTTTAAATAATTGAATTTTATAAATATGAGAATATATTTTTTTACTTATAGCATAATAAATAAACAGAAGTACGCTACGACTTGCTTTAACTAAACTTTGATTTTCAGAACTTCAGTTGCGATTGCGTGCAATGCAATCTTAGAGTCATTTTGTTTCGAAAAATGTTGCATTTTTTGTATGCAATCGTATAGATTGCTTTAAAAGTAATTCAATCGTTATTTAAAATCAATGCAAGAATTTGTTAAAATATTCTTGTTAAAAAAATAATTTGCTCGGTACGCGATTAGAATCATTAACACACTTTCGACCAATCCGGTAGAAGAGGATTTGCGTTTCGATTAAAATATTGTCATGGTCGAAAGTGTGAATTAACATCTTTATTTCTTCTGGATCATCTTTATCGACGAATCTGGGGCTTCGTCTGGATAAATCAACGGTTAGTATTATTTTCTAATCTTAATTATTACTTCTCACACATTCATTTTTTAAATCATGATTGTTTTTATTCATGTTTTTCATTCATGAAAAATCTTTTGAATGATATGAAACATAATTAATTTTATTTTTTATTTTTAATTACAGATTACTCATCAATTCAACGATTCAACGATTCAACAATACATCGATTATATAATACATCGATTCAACAATTCATCGATTCAATAATTCAACAATTCATCAAATTTAAAACAACTTCACATCTTTATTTCTTCTGGATCATCTTTATCGACGAATCTGGGGCTTCGTCTGGATAAATCAACGGTTAGTATTATTTTCTAATCTTAATTATTACTTCTCACACATTCATTTTTTAAATCGTGATTGTTTTTATTCATGTTTTTCATTCATGAAAAATCTTTTGAATGACATGAAACATAATTAATTTTATTTTTTATTTTTAATTACAGATTACTCATCAATTCAACGATTCAACGATACATCGATTCAACAATTCATCGATTCAACGATACATCGATTCAACAATTCATCGATTCAACAATTCATCGATTCAACGATTCAACGATTCAACAATTCATCGATTCAACAATTCATCGATTCATCGATTCAACAATTCATCGATTCATCGATTCAAGAATTCTTTTTTTTTTTTCAACTTCACGACATCGTTCAACCAACAGCGAGGGGGACGAGTGTTTTGGAGCCATCGCAGAACTTCTACTGCCAATTGTTCAGTTTCATTTTTTATTTTATTTTTATGGTAACAATTGGTAACGAGTGAGTGAACAAATTTAAAGTTCCTCCAGTGACCCAATCATGCCGAGGATGAAAGGTCCAATATCGGCACGGGTTCCTGGTTGTATTCGTAGATGTGTTTTGTCCGAAACGAGCATAAGCGACCGTGAGTAAAATCTTTGATTTTGCTCACGAGTGATTCCCAATATATGTGATTTTTATACATGTGATTTATTTAGATTAGGCCAGGGTCTTCTTGTTTCATCGGTTTCAATTCACTTAATTAACATTGCAATTAATTATTGTACTTATTTTTTTGTTTACGTATTTAATCGTGTTAGTAATGGTGAAATCGAGCATTAATTTACTCGATTTCGTGCCAATAAAAAGCATATAAAAATTGTTTTATATGCATTGCTTCGTAATTAGTTTTTCAATTGTGATTAGATTTTCAATAATGATCAGTTTTTTAAATCGTGATTAGTTTTTCAAATCGTAATTTACTTCAATATATCGATACTTCGATATTGTTATCAATAAATGAGCAAGAAGACAAACAAAATTCGCGACCGGATAGATTCTGGCAATTAAGTGGTGGTTTAAAACCCAGTTCTTTAATTAGAACAGCCATTTAGTGAAAGAGTCGTCCGAGGTTTTTAAGAAATATCCATCTTTTGTCACCGTTAGAATCACTCTACACTGCACTACCTCGAAACAGTATTATATAATAATATAAAACGTTTCTTATGGGGTATTTTTTTTTTTTTCATTCACTTGCTTAAGTCATTATTCACCAAATGACTTGTAGAGTCCTTAATCCGTTTAGATGAATTTTTACAAAAATGTTTTTTCATGTATATATGTATGTTAATTATGTTTTTTTAGATCAGGATTTTCAGCCTAATATACTAATTCCCCTTTTCTCCCCCCTATGCTCTCTTCGTTCTCATCGATGCGTGTTGCCCAGGTGTTACACGTATGGGTGAGAAAAAGTTTGCATGGGTTATTAGTTATTAAGTTTTCCTTTGGCGGCTGTCATTGTGTTAGTGATTGCACGATGTACTTTACACCAGTGTGTGCGTTTCAGGTAGTGTGTACTGTACATCGTTCCGCGAAAGTTTTTTATTAATGCATCATTCAATATTCAAATAAATACTTGTACAGTCATGTGTGATATGTACTTGTATTTTTTTTACTTACATTAAATTTTTCTCATTTTTTTTTCCGAATCGTTTTGAATAGTAGAGTTTTCACATTTATTTGTGGAAATTTGACAATACTTGTATTATATTAGTATGCAGATATATACTAGTATGTACCAGTATTTTTGCATTAGTTATTATTGCAATAATCACTAGCCTTGGCAGACGATTACAGCATTCGGTACGTACTCCTATTAGCATATAAGTTTAGAACGTGGTTGAACTAGGGTGTCGGAGGTGCCCCGGGGCATGCTCTCTAGTTTAGGTTTTTTGCACCCTGGTGGTATGTGAGTACAGATCCAGCGTGGAATGATTGTGTTGGTGTGTCTGTTTGCACTTTTAAATATAGGTTTATAGGCAGGCAGGTAGCATACTTTTCTGAGTGTATGTGAAAACTTTAATTTTAAGTAGGTAAGGACCGGGTACGGCAATAGGTTTGCTTCCATTCAGGGTGGACATTCCTGCCTCCGGGGTTTCGGCTAAGTGTCAGCAAATTTTTACACTTTTCATTATTCCTTTTCTCTCCATTTTTTGCTGATACTATGCATTAAGTTAAGATAATTGTATCAAACAGTTCAAAATACTTTGCAACCAATGAGAACATTAGATAGATCACCCAATATCTTTTGAACTTAGCAAAGGATTTTGAATTAGTTTTGATACTTAGTTTTTTAAGTATATTAACACTTGCACTTCGCGATCTTTAGTAATATACTTCTTAATGTTAGCAATAACATACACTTATTCGAATAAAATGAGATTATTACAATTGTTGTAATTTTTTCTTTTTATCGAAACATTATTCACCTTTAATGTGCAACGTGTTAATCCTAGTTTGTAATAGGTTCATCATTCAGAAAAAAAATTATATCTGCTGGAGCATTCGATTAAATGTGCTTGTGTAGTTGCGTACGATCGGTGAATTCTTTCGAGTTCATTGATCGTCCACAAGCTAGTATAATTACTTTACGGAATTAATTCAATATTTTTTCAATCTATTACACATTTATTTTTTTTTTATTTTATTTTACAAATAAGTAAGTAAATAAAATTTGTGTTAGAAAAAATCGAGACGCACCAGGTAGGAACGCAGTTGAGTTTGCGTGTTGGGATTCGTCAGTGGCGTTTGGGATGATGCATTTATGAACTTTGTCATATTTCAGTGGTTATATTATTTAGAATAAATCGATACTGTACGTTGCAAGCTCTTACCTCTCGTTAGGTTAAGTAAGAATAAGAATAAAAACAAAAACAAAAACAAAAAAAAATACCAGCGTAAAACCTGCGGAAATAAAATTACTAATAACTGTGTTGGTTCCTTCCCAATTTTCTTTCAGCTTAGATCAAATGCGTCTCGTATAATAAAATGCGTTTTATTAAACACGAGGGTTTGAGCCTTGTCGCGTATGGTGAGAACAGGTCGGGATTAGGTCGGTTTAGCTCAGGGACGATTTCATTCTTTTGATATAATCCACTGAAATGTGCCAATTTTTGTGAATGTTTTGTTTCAAACGGTAGGGCGTTTTTTGACACGTAATTCTTTTCTTGCGTCGCACGTAGGGAATGCTCCATTGCAGTGGTCAGGGCACGAAGCAAAGAAGAGGCAAAATGCCGAAGAGGCCCCCACAAATTGTGGTATCAAGTGGGCAACTATTCGACTACGAGTTATTTTTCAAAGGATATCTTTGATAACCCTTTGATCAATGGTTCGTGGTCATATCAAAATCCTTTTTCTACCCCTTTATCACGTTGTCACTTATGCTCGTAGTAGTATTAGTTATAAGTTGTTCCTGAATGGAGATGATGGACCATTCCATCTCCCAACGCTGTCCCACACACTCGCGTTCGTGAAAAATTTGAGTCTTTTAAATACTAGAATCTAGATTTTGCTATTTTTAATTAATTAATAGAGTCATTGCATTTTTTTCTATTTGATTCAAAGTCGAGTCATTACAGTTTTCTTTTCAGATTATATTAAAAGTCGAGTCATTGCAATTTTCTTATTAAATTAAATTAAAAGTCGAGTCATTGCAATTTTCTTATTAAATTAGATTAAAAGTCGAGTCATTGGAATTTTTTATTACATTAGATTAAAACTAGAGTCTCATTGCATTTTTCTTATTAAAATAAATTAATAGTCGAGTCATTGCATTTTTAAAGTATATAAATTAGAGTCTTGTCTTAGATATTTTTCATAAAATTAGAGTCACGTTCGTTTCAATTGTGTGGACGTTCATGGATTGCTGCAGCTTGCACAAATAGTGCATTTGGATACAACGATGGAAGAAGAGGACATTCCTGCATTCATGAATGCAGATAAGGACACAAAATTAAGGTTTTACCATTCAGAATGATTCAAATTGAATTAATAAACATATTAATCAAAGTATATAATAATTAAAGATTTTAAATATTTTAATATTTCAATTCATTTCTCAATTTAATATATTTCAATTTCTTACCAAGATATAATAATTTTTTGAATATATATATAATTAAATATTTTAAATATTTCAATATTTCAATTCATTTCTCAATTCAATATATTTCAATTTTTTTTCAAGATATAATAATTTTTTGAATATATATAATGTAATGTATTTTTTATTGCATCCCAATGGTTACCAGACTCTTATTTTCACTTTGCTTTACATAGTCTTTTATCCTATTTATACATTTCTTTTTTATTGAATATATGATCGTTGAATTTTTTTTTTTAATAGTAACAAATTAATAAAAAGAAAATTTGAATCATTCTTATTGAATGCACTGAAGAGTGCATATGAAAATCGCAGTAAGTACATGCCTGCACTAAAAAGTGCATATGAAAATCGCAGTAAGTACATACCTGCACTGAAAAGTGCATATGAAAATCGCAGTAAGTACAAACATACCTGCTTAATGCAGATGGAAATTCCTGCTAAATGCAGATGAACATACAGTAAGAATATACATTTCTCATTCAGAATGATCAAAAATAAACGAATGAATGCAGTGATAAAAGTACTTAATAAATAAATATTTTTAATATTTCAATCTTCATATTACTTTTTTTTTTAACCAAAGAAATTTATCTAATAATAATTAGAAAATTTTATTCTATATATAATCTAATAATCTATATATAATTATATAATATATTCTATATATAATCTAATAAAATAAAAGTACTTAATAAATAAATATTTTTAATATTTCAATCTTCATATTACTTTTTTTTTAACCAAAGAAATTTATCTAATAATAATTTGAAAATTTTATTCTATATATAATCTAATAATCTATATATAATTATATAATATATTCTATATATAATCTAATAAAATAAAAGTACTTAATAAATAAATATTTTTAATATTTCAATCTTCATATTACTTTTTTTTTTAACCAAAGAAATTTATCTAATAATAATTTGAAAATTTTATTCTATATATAATCTATATATAATAATTGATTTATATTTACATAGTGCAAATTAATGAGAAGGTATTTTGAATCATTCTGATTAGAAACGTATATGCCTTGCTAAATAAATGAAATAAAACAAATGGCAGCCAGCACTCATAAGTGGATATTAATATGTCCGGAATATACATTTTCATTCCAAAATTATTTATAAATAAATATCAAATGAAAGAGTTAATAAGTTCATAAGAGAGAGTGGGAGAAAATATTTTTATTACACATAAATATTTGAAGAAAGATTTTACAAGAGATGTATGGAGGAGAAATAATGAGTAGTATGAAAACACAATTTTAATATATTTTTTTATTTATTATATATAAAAGTAGAATAATAATTTTTTTGGAATAAAAATGTATAGTTTTGGTACATAAATGAAACAATTTAAAAGGCTTGCCTGCACTTTAAAAGTGCATATGAAAATCGCAGTAAATACAAACACACCTGCTAAATGCAGATAAATATAATTGCTAAATGCAATCGAACATACCAAAAATCGCAGTAAGTACAAACACACCTGCTAAATGCAGATAAATATAATTGCTAAATGCAATCGAACATACCTGCTAAATGCAGATGAATATAATTATGCTGGCTGCCAGCACTCATAAGTGCATATTAATATGTCTGGAATATATATTTTCATTCCAAAATTATTTATAAATAAATATCAAGTGAAAAAGTTAATAAGTTCATAAGAGAGAGTGGGAGAAACTATTTTTACTATACACAAATATTTAAAGAAAGATTTTACAAGAGATATATGGAGGAGAAATAATGAGTAATATGAAAACAATTTTTTAAATATATATGTTTTTATTTATTATATAAAAGTAGAATAATAATTTTTTTTGGAATAAAAATGTATAGTTTTGGTACATAAATGAAACAATTTAAATGGCTTGCCTGCACTGAAAAGTGCATACGAAAATCGCAGTAAGTACAAACATATCTGCTAAACGCAGATGAACATAAATGCAGTCGAACATACCTGCCAAATGCAGATGAATATAACTGCTAAATGCAGTCGAACATACCTGCTAAATGCAGATGAAATATGGTAAGAATATACATTTCTCATTCAGAATGATCAAAAATGAATGAATAAGTGCACTGATGAAAGTATTTAATAAATAAATATTTTTAATATTTCAATCTTCATATTATTTTTTTTAACCAAAGAAATTTATCTAATAATAATTAGAAAATTTCATTTTGTATATAACCTATATAATAATTAAATAGTGCAAATTAGAATGAAAAGCTATTTTGAATCATTCTGATTAGAAACGTATAAGTCTTGCTAAGCGAATGAAAATACACGAAAGTACAGCCAGCACATGCGAGTGCATATAAATATATCAAGGGTGTGCATTTTGATTCTAAAATTATTAACAAATAAATATCAACTTTGCATAAGAAATATTTAAAGAAAGTATTTTTAATAAATATATATATAAATAAAAGTTTTTTAAGAGAGGAAACCAAAAAGAGGAAACCAAAAAGAGGAAACCAAAGAGAGATGATATAAAAATCATTGAAATATTTTTACACAGAGATTTATAATAGAAGAAATTATATGATATGAATAAAAATGCATAAATCTTGATATACAAATAAACCGAATTAAAAGGCTGTCCCACACTCTCTCCAGAGAGTGTGGATTATTATGAATAAGTTGAGAACAGGGACCCCAGGCTTGTATACGGGATTGTAAATACACCTGGGGATGATCAAGCTTGTAGATTTTAACTTGGAATAATCTTTTTTTTTCTTTTTTTTTTATATATATTTTTACTATTTTATTTTTCTATTTTTTTACAATCATAAAGAACGTATATGCTTACCTGTCACATTTGGGGCAGAGCTGCGATGTAAGATTGCAGCGCTTATTAATATTAAAAATTACTCACATTATTCCGGTTAACAATCTATGAGACTTGATTAGATTAGAATCTGTTAAAGCAAGCACTAGCAATTAATTAATTATCAATATTGTTTCAATGTTCAATTAATATTTTGTATATTGAATTTCAATTTTTTCTTCTTTTAAGATTTCATATTACATTAATGTACTTTAATTCATATTTATTTAAAATACGTGCTTCGATAATTGTGAAATTGTATTACTATTTTTTATTTTTTAATAGTTTAGTAGAAATAAAAAAGTGTCTTGTATATGTTTAAGTGGTGTAATATGTACATCAGACACTCGTCGATGTAACTGCATACTTCGCGTTAATATAAATGTAATTAAATAAAAAATTTATGTACTCTATCGATCAAACATAGATTTGATCTCGTTATGGTTATAGTTATGGCGATATGCATAATTGCGTATGCATTTTGTAATACGACGCAAGGTGCAATATTTTTCATTTTGTTTCCTTTGAACGCGACGTTAATTAATTTTTTAAATATTGTGATGTATTCACAATTGATTAAGTTTTTTATAATGTGTCTTGAATAATTTCCTATGTGTATTTGTAATTGTATTAATCGATTAATAATTTTTCTATGAAATAAAAACATTTTTCTATTCATATATTTGTATATTGAAAAAAGCATGCATCGGAGACATGCATTTTATCATATTCACTTGTGTTTAAATATAGAAAAGTACATTTTCTAATGCATCGAGAATTCGGTATTTTGTAATGTCCACTTTTTGGTCATTTAAATTGTTCTTTTTTAAATTTCATTATTTAAATAATCCAATTGAAAAGTTTCGATCGTGGATTATACATCGAATTTCATTTTCCCACACATGCCCTTTTTATCTAGTTTTTTGTTATAGAAAGTACTGTATTTTCAAGCTGTAAGGTTTCATATCGCAAAATACCATTTTATCAATGGATATTTACAACAATGTCTGCAATAGTATCCCAAGGTTTGTAATGCAATCACTTAGGATATAAAAATAAATTAATAAAAATTACGTATAAGTGTTATACGTAGTAATATAAAATTAATTTTTGTTTTAGGTTCATCGATATTGGCAAGATTCTATTCCATTGTTTTCTGTTTGTTTTGTTCTCGTAGTAGTCGTGGTGTTGGTTTTTCTGTCTAAATGTATGAATGTATGTGTGTATGTGTGAACAAATTTTCTGGTATTTGATTTAGTATGTCAATTATGCATTTATTGTCAGTACATTTTCACTGGTGGCTGTTGGTTTTCATCAATTCTTGTTTAATTATAAATCTTTTTTTGTTAGATTGTTTCTGTTCACAGATAGCAATATTGTTAATAGCATCTGAAGAGGATTAGTCGTAGATAGAACTATATATTAGATGATAAGATAATAAAATCGGTTATCGATAAGTATGATAATAAGATGAGTAATGAAACAAGAATTTATATTAAATTATTTTCATTCGATAATATGATGTATATTTTTGATATTTCATTACGAATTCTTATTATTATTAAAATAATATTGGCATTAATAATAATATTCTTAATATCATTAAAATAATATGTGCACGTAAAAGTGCACATAAAAATGCGTGCGTTCCTATTGTAACAATTTGCGTGTTGTTACATCGTAAGTTTCAATCGAATATAAATTAAAACGGTTTACATTCTTGCGTTTGTTGAATAAAAAAAAAACTTGCGTTTTGTATTTAAAATTTCAAGTGAATCTACGTGAAAGCGTTTGCATGTTTGCATGTTTGCGTTAATTTAGGATTGTAAATCGGGTAGGTAGGATCGATTTAAAACGATGTTCATAATTTTTCATTCAACTTGAATAATAAGTTGAAAGAAAAAATGTATGACTCGTTTTACGCGTTGCATTTTTTGAAAAAAAAAAATTGTTTTTAATAAATGAAAAATATGATGTAAATTTATTAAAAAAAAGTAAATGTAGAAGTAGAGTCTTAGCCCGGGGGTCTCCAAACACAGCAACCTCCTCGTGGTGAGACCTGGGTCGGTATTACTTGCGATTTATTTAAATTTAATTATAAATTATGTAACGCAAGTACTACCGGGCTAATGGCTGTATATTTCAGTGTGTTTCCCAAAAATATTTTCTCTCTTTTGTTTCTTAATTATATTTAAATAAATATTATACTATACTTGTGTTTATATATTACATATTACTAATTATACTTCAATAAATAAAATTGTATAAAAAATAATTTTTCTTAAAGAAACACACTGGAAATATTTCTTTTTGTTATCAAATTCAAATAATTTTTAACGACATAATTCTTCTATTTTTTTTTGTAATATTTTAATTAGTTTAAAGTTTTGATTAATGAATTTCAATTAGATTTTTATTTATTCTGTTAAATGAGATCTTGTTCATGAAAATCAATCATGAATTAAGTTTGGTGTTTTTTTTCTTTTTTAATATTTTTATGCAGGAATAAAAAATAGTCTTAAAATAAATTTTCGTAAAATGGTTTAATAATAAGGTTCTAATAAGAAACATTTAGTTATAAGGTTTATAATAATAAGAAACATTGAACTATATATAAGTAATAATTATAATCACTATTTTTCGAGTTACAAGGTTTTAAGAATAAGAAACATTTAGTTTTTTATAAATAGTTATTAAGGATTATTTAGTTTATAAGTAGTCATTAATGATTATTTCATTCTAAGTGGTTATCTAAGTAATTTTTCTTTCTTTTTTTTTTGTTTTCAAACAAACATAAGTTACTAGTTTCGAATAATTTAATTTCGTTGATAAGATTGAGACGATTATTAGATTTTTTAATTGATTTTCAATTAATTTCTATAAATTTAGATTTGTTTTGTTTTGTTTTTTTTTTTTCTAAAAGAAAAGAAAGTTTCTAGACAGCATGAAAAATAGAAAAATTCTACTTTTGCTTTTTCTTTGTGTTTTCTTTCATTTACATACATATATACACACACATTGATTAAGTAAAATAATATAAAATCAAAAAAAATCAATGATTGATAGAAATTAATTTTCATTTTTTACTTTTTTTGATATTTCTACAGGATTTACATACTTTATATAAGATTTAGGAATCCGTAAACGTTAATATAGGTTTCGTTAAAAATAATAAAATAGAGAATAGATTAAATTTAAAAGAATTTAATGTATCATTTTTATAATTAATTGGATTTTTCTATGATAAGTATTGCTTATTATTATTATTCTTATATATATAGAACTCTTCGAAGCATCACAATTTTAAACATTTAGATATTACAAGTCATACTTTTGTTTTTTTTTTTTTTTTTTTTATATATATATATTTTCTTTTTGTGTAAGTCACATAATAATTTTGCAAGAAGAAATGTCTAAAATTTGTTTCATCGAAGTGATTTATAATGTTCATACACAAATTGATTATTTGTTTTGAATAATAACACTAATTATACTTTGCTGTAGAAAAAGCACCAAAAAGGGGTAACTTATGATCGATGGAAAATTAAACTGCACGGTGTGAGAAAGAGAGAAAAGTTTCATTACATTAGGAATTAATGGCCGTAGATATACATTTGTAGTATATTTCATAATGTATTAGTTTTAAATAAATTAACTAGATAATCTCGTGTCACCGATACGCTACATAGTAGCATAAGTGCAGTGACGATAATTTATCAAGACAGTTGGTAAAATTTTCAAATAAGAAAGAGAGAGAGATAGAAAGAGTGCTCTGGATAAAACGAGAAATGTAATATATATATATACCGAATAATAAAGGGCCTTGCATTATTTTCCTCTATTGATAAAATCCTTTTGTCTTTTCTGATTATCGTTAAGAACTTTGTTTTTAAGATGTTCCTTGTAATTCAAAATATTACCACTCCATTTTGTAACTGCACCATTTTCACATACCCATATCTCTTCCGCAACCTATTATAAATAATTAAATAATTATTTTTATGTATAAAATATATGTATATAAAGCAGAAATAAGAAAATAATATATAAATAAATTTATAATTTTATAATATGAGTATTTCTAAGCGAACTTTAAATAATATCTTTTTCTTATTTCCATTCGTAGAATATGCTATCTCATAGATCGACCGATAAGCCTCTTAGAACATTATTATATTTTAATTTTGTATTTTCTTACTTACTTGATTTATCAGTCTAAAATCGTGAGATACAAGCACCATTCCTCCATCAAAATCATTAATTGCTTCTGCAAGTGCATCTATTGTTTCCATATCAAGATGATTGGTAGGTTCATCAAGAAGTAACAAATGCGGAACTTGCCATGCTAACCAGGCAAATACTACTCTACAACGTTGACCATCGGATAGTTGACGAATAGGGCAGACCTATACAAAAATTAATTTATGTATTTGATTCTGTCTTCTTTTTTGTTTTTTCTTTTTAGATTCATTTGCATACTTGTTGTCGTCCGGTAAGTCCATAACGACCAATAATTTTTCGCATTTCTTCTCGTTCCTTAACATCGGGAAAAGCTTTCATCATATAATCCAATGGAGAAATATCTAAATCTAAAAGTTCATGTAAATGCTGGTGATATCTTCCTATACGTAGATGACTATTTTTACGAATCATACCACTTGTAGGCACCAACTGTAAAACAAAATAATATTTATTAAATAAAATATATATTAGGATATATTATATATTATAATTGAAATTGTTAAACTTACATCTCCGTAAAGTAGTTTTAATAATGTACTTTTTCCTGCACCATTGGGTCCAACTAAAGCGAGTCTAGTATCCAAATCAATACCAAACTCTAAATTTTTGTATATCCAGGGGGAATTTTCATTATAACGGAAGCTAACATTTTGAACCATGATAACAGGTGGCGGAATAGTTCCACAGGATGGGAAATAAAAATTCAATGTTTTATCGTTAACTACTTTTTCCGTAAGACCTTGCGCAACCATTTTTGCTAAAGTTTTCTCTTTAGATTGAGCTTGTCTAGCTAATTTAGCAGAACCGTGCCCAAATCGTGCAATATAATTCTTCATATGCGCAATTTGATCTTGTTCCCAATTATACTGTTTAGCTTGATTTTCTAGTAACTCCATTCTGATAACATAATTAAAGAAATAATATAATAATATATAAATTATTATATTTAATCACATAACACAAAAAGAAAAAAAGAAGTCGATGAAATTTATTTTTACCTTGTTTTAATAAATGCCTCATAATTTCCCGTGTAATATTTTAATTGTTTCTTATTGACATGTATAATATTTGTACAAATGCCATTAAGAAAATCTTGCGAATGCGAAATGATAACTAGAATTCGTTTATACGTCTTCAATTCTTCTTCCAACCAAACACAAGCGTCAAGATCTAAATGATTAGTTGGTTCATCGAGCAATAATAAATGAGGCTTCACGTATAGTGCTCTATATAAATATTCAATGATTAGAATCCATTAACATTGATTATATCTTGTTAATAATAAATATTAGTTTACCTAGCAAGAGCAATACGCATTCGCCATCCTCCTGAAAAATCCTTAGTGGCAGTTTTTTGCATTTGAGAAGTAAAACCTAAACCGTGTAAAATATGAGCAGCGCGTGCTTCCGCAGTATCAGCAGCCATGTCATCTAATCGTTCATATACATCCATTAATTGTTCCTACAAAAATATTAGGATATAGGAATGAAAAAAGAATGAACTATTACATTCTATAAATCATTCATATAAAAGGTTTGAAACCTGAGCATCTTCTTCTTCACAATCGATCAATTCTTCTGCAAGCTTTTCGAGTCTAACTCTTTCCTCGTCAACTTCCATGACACATTCTAAAGCAGTTTTATTACTGGCAGGCATTTCCCTGGTCAAGTGAAAAATATCTATTTGATCTGGTATAGGAACTTCACGATTTCCAAGTACCGCTAACAAAGTTGATTTTCCTGAACCGTTGAGACCAAGTAAACCGTAACGTCTTCCACAATTTAATTCCAACATAGTATCTTGCAATAGTTCGCAGCCGTGAAATGTTATAGAAAAGTTAGATATCTTGATGTCTCTACTTCGTGGATGTGAAGCCAATGATCCAGTGCACGAACGTGCTTCTGCGTTGAGTCTTGCATCTGCTTCGAGCTTTAAGCATAATGCCTCTATAAAAGACATAATTATATTATGTAGGATTTAACAATAGCTTTTCAAGTTAAGCGAGTATTCATTTTTAATCAAACTATATGACGCATCGAAATGTTTGTACCTTCTACGCTAATAGTTGTTCCATTAGTTCCATTTTCAACAGATTCTTCCGATGCAGTATTTTGATCTTTGCCATCTTCTGCGCCTTTAGTTTGATTGTTAATTGGTTTCTTGCCCGATTGCCTGGCTTTCGCAGCCTCTTTCTTTTTTTGTTGTTGTTTCTTTTTCGCGTCGGATGGCATCTTTTATCTGTAACTTTGAACAATAATTTTTTTTTTTCTTAATGTTCCAAAAGAAAATTTTAATTTAAAAAGAAAATTTTAATTTATACATAAATTTAAATAAATAGCAATTTTTCTTTTGAGAAAACTCGTGTTATATAAGACGTAGGTTAGAAAATTGATAGCACATGTGCAAAACGTGGAATAGAAGATTGCTAAATACGGTGTTTGAAAGATTCGCCATCGTCTTAAACGGCTCGTTTGTTGAAGCAAGAGACACGATACTGCACAGACAAGGACAAAGTATATTTTGTCAAAGGGGGAAAAAAAGAACCTCTTATTTCTTCAGTTTAAGTATTAATTGCTAATTATTTGTAACACCTAAGGAATATTTTTTTTAACTATTATGTTGGTATATTTTTTATATATATAATATTGCTAAAGATTTAAGAAAGCTCACCTAATTGTGCGCCAAAAAAATGAATGATTCTTGCAACACAGAACACACGTGCACGGATAAAGGCAAAGCCATCAAGTGGAAGAATTGGTTGATAAAATGACTCATAGATGGTAGTAGTTGGCTTATTAAGAATTTTTACAATGATTATTGGAAAGGTATTAAAAAGAATTACAAAGATTATTTTGATAAAATGTATGTAGGTAATAAATGTCAGATTAGCTATGACGTTTAAATGTAATTCAGTGACGTTTGTCACAAACGTCAATGTTATCAATAATAATTTGACATTTAACTTGATATATGGTGTTTTTGATTTTTTTAATATTCTTAATTTAACTTCTTTAATTTAGATATATTCATTTTTTGAATACTATTGTCATCTGATATATCATGTAATTTGCATATTAAATTAATTATGTATTAATTAGCTTTTATTTCGATATTGAAATACTCGAGCGCTATCTGAACGAGTACTGTTGGTAAGGTAGTTTTCTTCCCTTACGATATCACAAAATACTAATTTTGTGATTAGATATTTTTATTTAAAAAAAAGCATTTATTAATAAAAATATTAAACGAATATAATTTATTGACCGAATAATAAATAACAGTACTAGCAAATATAAAGAATGATATAGTGAAAAATGATTTATGAATTAACTATTATTTCAATATTACACCGTCGATAAATTAGTTTATTATCATACGGTATCACACATAATCAATACATATATGTATATATATTATACTTAAAATACATATGTATATGAAAAGATATTTGATTAATAAATGCTTTTTTATAATAAAAATTTATGAAAGGAATTAAAAAAAAAAAGTACTAATTTAAGTACCGAATTAATAAATAAATGTAATAATAAATATAAATAATAATGATAATATATTACGAAATTAGGATTTATAAAAAATGTAAAACAAAGAGAACGGGGATTAATGAAAGAATATATATTTATGAAATTAATAATAGATGACTTAATTGTGAAACTCTTATTGATATTTTTACGGAAAGATAAGAAGTATCTAGAGAATTGGCATAAACCGCAAAGGAAAATCGTTGTAACATTTCTTCAGCCAATAATTTGCAATTCGTTTCTACTACAGCCTCCGCATGTAGCAAGGATACATTAGCAATGCATTTCTGTGTTGCCTACGTAAGTAGGAATGTGTCATCGTAGATTTAAGAATAATTCTCCCTCGTTATTATCTTTAATGAAGCAATGAAATCACACACCGACGTCTTACGATTAGGACCAAGATAAAAAAGAAAAAAAAAAAGTATTAAAACAAAACAAGAACTAAACTGTACTCTAATCGTGAACGAATAATTTTTTATTAACATTTAAAGTATATATCTCAATAAAAAAATAAAGATAAAGATAAAGAAAGGGTGAAAAAGGTAAATCGTAATTAGATTATTACGAAATTGAATTAGTTTTAAATCGTAGAATTATAATGGTAACGTTAAACGTGTGACAATTTTATCTTGAGATATCATTTGTCTGCTTGAATAACTCGTAAACGTCATATACTAATAACTAAAGAAGTTGTGTAATCCAGTGGGTGGCTGCCTTTCTCTACTATAACCAGGTTTAACGTTGATCTTATATATATATACGTAGGATATACATATATGTACAGGGTGTTCTATTTTTTAATAATACGACCAAATAATATCTTTCATCTTATTCGTTTTGTAAACGAAAGATTTGAAATTACGGTTGTTAGGTTTTTGAGAAACTCTACGTTAGTTTCTTATACTTCAAAGTTTAATTTCAAGTAACGTCCGATAAAATAATAAATGAAATTATTCAATTATTTGTCTCTTGTTTTTTTTTTAAATCTATTCATTTATGCAGTATTTTTAATAAATATTTGAAATTGTGTAACCGTTAAAAAACACACTGATCATTAAGAACATTAATTGGTATTATACAGTTTCTTAAATTTCAAGATAAGAAACAAATTGTTATATCTTTCATACCTTGACAAAAGTGTTCTCTATAAAAAGAAAAAATAAATTCTGAAATATATTATAAATTGTTTTTTTATTAAAAAACAATGGAACTTTTATTTAATGCATTCGTTTATATAAATAATATAATATTGTTTTTACGATTGGGGAAATATTTGTTCGTATTATTTAAAATGGGACACCTTGTATAGAACGAGCAGTGATTTTTAAGAATTCAGTTCAGGATTCGATAAAATTAAAGAAGAATAAGAAGAAAAAGAAGGAAGAATAAAAAAGAAAAGAAGTCAGATCCTGGAGTAGTGAGTTTTTTTGGGGGAGGGTAAAATGGAAAGGAAGGTTTTGTTTTTTAATTCTTTTTTTCAAGAAATTTGGTTAAGTTTGTAATAAAGTCAGACAACGTAGGACTCTGTAATTGTTCTCTTTTTCTCGAAAGGAATTTGTAAGTATACGTGTGCACCACTTTTACTCTCCATCGGTTAGAGCCGATCGAAAGTTGACTTGTTCTCTTACTTCGAAGCGAATTCGAGCAAAGGTAACAAGAGGTATAATGAGTGAATTGTCGCGAAGGTCGGCGCTCACTTTTTGCTCCTGTATATTCTTCTTTCGAAACCACTCTTGATTCCCTCTTACCTTTCTTTTTACCAAAGTTTCAGTTTCGATCGAGACATATTAAGGTCGTACAGGATTCGGAAAGTAATAACCTTGGATTTATTATATATAATATATTATTAAAGTATACTTATAAGTATAGGTTATATACTTATAATATATTATACCATAAATATAGGTTATATACTTATAATA
>NW_025113086.1:1719742-1801631 GCF_010416935.1 Polistes fuscatus | reverse complement strand
CCTTGCAACAAGTGTATTATTTTATTGATGAAAAGTTTGAAAAATTTTAAACCCAAATAAAAAAAAAATTAAATACACTGTTTTTTTATTGAAAAACAAAATTAGTATTATTCAATATTTAAATAGCATAAATATTTAATACAGTTATCTTATTAACAGAACATATTGACCAATCAAATATTATTTCTCTACATCTAATGAAACGTTCATTAACAATAAAGAAAAAGAAAAAGATACAGAGAGAAAAGGAACGTAACGTATAGAAAAAAGAGAAAGAAAGAGTAAATTAGACAGAAAGAGAGAGAGAGAGAGAGAGCGAAATAAAGAAAGAGAAGGATAGATAGATTGAAGGGAAAGGAACCGGATTGAACATTTTTTTCATAGCAAACATGTTCGTTCGTATACGTAATCGAATCAATTGGGAAAGCAAAAGGTGACGTCTGAATATTATTCGAAGAGAATCTTCCTTTGTTATGTTCCATCTCTCTCTCTCTCTCTCTCTCTCTCTTTTACATTGATTTCCTCGTTCCTTTAAAGAAAGATTCTCGTTCGTTAGCTGCTTCACTACTCGGAAGATATATAGAAATCATACGGGTATCCACTTTCTTCTCATTCAAAGTTCTCGATTACGTCGTGGATAACAAATACTTGGACAAGATTCGACAAGGCAACCAGGCAACAACCTTACTGCACTTTCCGTAGGCGTACTATGCTTGAACATTGCATTGGCACGTGTGCAAATGAAAGTATAAGAGATCGAGAATAGTATCAGGAAAGGAGGAGGAGGAGGAGGAGGAGGGGGCAGGGGTAAGATTAGGGGAAGGGAGAGGGGGAAATCATAATTACTATTGTACGGTCGCTAAAAGTTAGTTTTGCCAATTTACTAAAGTCATGCATCATCGTGCATCAATTAATAATATATTTATTTATCTGATAAGAGTACGCGTGAATATTTTTTGATTTTTGTTTTATTTTATTTATGTAACATTTTATAATTTGATTTTGGTACGCATTTATTTGGTTGGCAACAAATTTGTTCATGGATTTTTTTTATGGGGGGTTGGGTAGGATTAGGGGAAGGGGGAGGGTGAAATCATAATTACTATTGTACGGTCGCTAAAAGTTAGTTTTGCCAATTTACAAAAGTCATGCATCATCGTGCATCAATTATAATATAGTTTTTTATCTGAGAAGATTACGTGAATATTTGTTATTTTTGTTTTATTTTTATTCTTGTAGAAAATCGGTAACATTTTATAATTTGATTTTGGTACGCGTTTATTTGGTTGGCAACAAATTTGTTCGAGGATTTTTTTTATTGGGGGTTGGGTTGGGTTGGGTTAAGGGAAAAAGTTTGTTCGTATTCGAATGTAAAAAGGACGAAAATTAAAATGGAAAGAAAGGATTACTTTGATGATGAATCATGCGTTGCGATGTTTTTTTTAATTTATTTCTTTTTTTTTTTTTTTTGAGGGGTTTATTCTACGATGTCGTCAGTTTTCGAGTATTGTTTTGGAATTCGATTAAATATTGTACGATTTTATCGAGGATATTACGAAGAAGAAAATTTTTCTCCGATCCAATTAGGGGGCGACTAGGTTGTAATTGAATTTTTACTTGCAGCCTTTTTACGTATATTAATTTTATTATTTTTTTAATATTTTTTCATGCGTAGAAATATATAGAAAAAATTAATAAACACTAAATTATTATTATTATAAATAAAATATTATTATAAATAAAATTATATAAATAAAAATATTATTATAAATACAACTATTTAAATAAAAATATAATAATTAATAATACTAATTAAATACTAAATTAATAAAATAATAGGGATAGAGAAGAACAATTCATGCTCGGTCGGGTCAAAATATTTTTTTTATCAGGGAGGAAAGATCGCTGGTCGCGATTCGACGTGGCGATTAGAGGTTATGTAGAAAAAAAGATAAGGAAAGACAGAGAGAGAGAGAGAAAGAAAGAGATAGTAAATTTGTAAGGAAATCGCGTGTTAACTCCTTATAAATATGCAATACTATCGTAAAATTGTATCAGTCGATGTAAAAACGCATGTTTAAACGTCCAACTTTCACCGCGGCAAGTTTCAAATACCATCGGACAGTTGGCCGAGCGTAAAACGGCGCGTCATTCGAAACATCTGATTTATGGAATGTAATATTTTATTATCGTTAATGTATAATGTTATAATAACCGTTAGTGTAACGTTATTTTTGTCCTCTTCTTCTTCTTTCTTTCTTTTTTTTCTTTTTTTTTTTTATAACCGTTGTCATCTTTGCCGATTCTTGAAAGTTGTGTCTCTTTTTCTCTCTTTCTTTCTTCCTTTTTTTCTTTCTTTTTTCTTTCTCACTTTTTTTTTTTCTTCTTTCTTACTTTTTTTTTTCTTTCTTTCTTACTTTTTTTTTTCTTTCTTTCTTACTTCTTTTTTTCATATCTTCGATAATCAACGTTCCAACGCGATTTATTTCGCAACGAAAGTTTCCAACCGTAGAACGGGAATAATGCGTTGCTTAAATCGTTAAATATAAATAGACGATTACGGTTTTACGAGCCCGCGTTTCAATTTATTTCCATGCCACGTTTTACTCGTCTCTGTGTGTAAGTTTCAAATTTTCCCGCCTTTATCTTTTCAATTTAATTTATGGGCACGCGCGAAAATTCCTCGCCAATTCCGCGCCAATTCCGCGCCAATTCCGCGCCAATTTAAAATCAATCCCCATTTGCTTGTTCTCTTGTACGCGTTGAGTTCATTTTTCTTTTTTCGTCGTTCTTTATTCTCAACAAGGTAAAATAATTTTAATATCGTTCGTTATTGTACGTTGTTTGCCGTCATGGTTTTTCTTTCTCTTAAACTTACAATTAGAATCATTTTATCAATTAAAATTTATTCTTTAGTTTAATTTTTGTTTCTTCCTTGAATTCCGCGAGAAAATTCAATTAATTTCAATTTATTGTCTCGTTCGTTCGTTAAATGTTTCTTTTCTTTCATTAAACCGCGAGAAAATGCAATCAATTGAAATTCTTTCTTTCGTCTATTTATTTATTTATTTATTTTTTTTTTTTCTCGAAGCTCGAGTAATTGAAATCAATTCAAATACATCTTCGTAAATATTCTTGCATTCTTTTTTGTTATTGATAGACGAGAAAATTTTATTAATTTAAATATATCCTCTTGCCCGCTATTAAATGTTATTTTGTTTTACATATATTACAAAAGGCGAGAAAAATTCGAATAATTTATAAATTCATCCTGTTCTAGAATTATTTTTTTTCTATATACTCTTTTTTTTTTTTAATAATCTTTCTCGATTTTATTTCAAATATTTGCTCATTTATATATTACGTTCTCTCTAGTAAGTTGTATCTGAATAATTTAAATGAAAAACTGCCGTGTGTCCACTTTTACCTGTTTTAATACGACAAACTTGTAATTTAAAGTTCATTCTCGTCGCAGCGGAGATTTTTTTTGTTCCTTTTTTTTTTCTTTTTTTTTTTTATTTTGTTTAATTTTTCTTTTTTCTTTTTCTATGAACGACGGGTTTTACGAACGATTACTGACCTTTATGAAGTATTCAGGTGGTTTCGAACTAAACACCGCTTATCGAAAATGAAAGCTAAGTAACTGGCCTAACTGAGTTGACCAGCACTAGTTGGTTGCACTGCTATTTCTCGTCCTCTCCTATGGATTTGTTCTATACTAACTAGCGGAACTTCGATAGGTTGTATTTATTTTTGTTCCAGCTCCAGTAATGTTCTATTAAACTCGTTTATGTAATACCTTTCTAATTGACATCAAGTTTTATCATCTCGAATTTAGAAATTAAATGTTTCTGTACGTAATATTCATTTATTTTCATATTACGTAGGATACGTGTGCATATATTATATTTATATATATGTGTGTATGTGTGTGTGTATAGGATTTGGTAGATAATAAGTAATTTGAGGGAAATTTTTAATATTAAATATGTTAGCTTGTTCACCGTTTTCTTACTCTTTTATTTATTTATTTATTTATTTATTTATTTATTTATTTATTTAATTTTTTCGTCAATGATATACACATTTATTTATTCTTTTGTGTTTTTTTTTTCTATTTGGTTCTTACAGTTTACTTTTATTTTAATTCTTATTGTATTTATATTTATTCTTTTTTTACTTTTATTTCTAATTTTTCTTTAATTTTGTTAGAAAGCCTCTGTGGATCGTACATTGGAATTTAGGAAACATTTTACGAACGATTCTTATGGATATAAAACGTTGTCATATCTCAAAACGGGGAATCACTCTTTTCGTATTGCACCGGAAAAACCTAGTACACGTTTATTAATTACTAGATATCCCTAGATAAAACGCGCCATCTACATAACATTGATTAGCGCCAAATTTAACAAATTTAAATTGAAATTTCTTTCTTTTTGTTTAAATTGTAATTAAATAATTATTTTTAACTGTAATTTTAATTTTGTAATTATTTTTAATTTCGAAACAATTCGTCCTTCCAATGGCGCTCCCTTTTTGAAAGGTATAAGAATTTGTTTTCACTGTAGAAAAGATAGATATCGATATACAGTAATCGACACTAGATATCGAACGATAATACTTTACGGATCGTAGAATACGATAAAGGAAGGTATGGGTTTTCAACAAATTATTATCTAACGTTATTACATACATACACATATACATATACATATATAATATATAATAGATGTAGAATATACTTTTGAAATATCGAAGTTGAATTTCAGAGGATTTACGTTTAAGGTGAACGAAAATAACATGAATAGCCTTCATTTAAATTAAATGTCACTAATGAGGAAACACATTAGATTAATAACAATAATAATAATAATTATTATTATTATTATATATTATTAGGAATATAATAATAATAATTATTATATTAATTATTATATTATATTATATTAATTATTATATTAATAATATATATTATTATAAATATAATAATAATAATAATTATTATTATTATTGTTATTAAACATATATTATAATTAATTTGTGTACGTTTTTGTAAGTGTACTTCGATCATTTATTTTAATTATATATGTCAATTAGTTCTAACATTTGAGGACAAATGTAATCAACATCAATTACATAATAATAATAATAATAATAATAATTAAAATAGATGATATCGTAAGGTATGATCCATTCATATAAATCTTCAGGACGTTCGTACGATGTAATTAATATAACAGTATTAAAAAAATAATCCTATTTTAAAATGAAATGATTAGCGAACGTTGTTGAGTGCGTTGATTTTTCCAAGATACGAAGTTGTTTTCGATAGCAACCTACGAGTTTCGCTTTCTCAAGTTAGATAACTTCGCGTGAAATACAAGCGAGTGTCTGTTTATATATGTTTGTAAGTAAGTAAGTAAGTAAGTAAGTATAGAAGTCCTTTATTTTACCGAGTAATAGTAAATAAATCATGAAATGTTTGAAGTAATTAAAACTCTTACACGATTTATTTTCGCAAAAATGATAATTCGCGTATAATAATAAAAACATTTTATTAGATTGTTTCGCAAAGTAAAATGTTAATATTTTATTTTAAATAAATAACAGAGTTGTATAATCAGTTTTTAGAAATTGATAGTAAAAAAAAAAAAAAAAAATAAGAGAATTGATTGAAAGTACAAATTCGATTAACGTCGATCAATTTGAATGAAATCAATGTTAAACGGAATATTCGACTCGTTAATAATTGTATTCTGTCACCGAGTGAACCGAGATCGATACAATCTTTTATATAGCACGTTACGTAATCTTTAGATGGTTTTACAACGGTCCTACCCACGCTTGAAACTATAAATCTTGCTCAAACAACACCACACTGTATTAATGTAAGAACGAAATACGAAAAATTACGTCGTTTGTTATTTTATGTCATTGCTTTTGCAATTGCAGTTAAATTTAAATTTTAACTCGTTCATCGTGTGCTTCTTCTCGTTAAGATGACGAATTTTCTTTGGTTTTTTCTCTTTTTTTTTTCTTTTTAATTCGATCGTATTAATTTGGTGAATAAGTTAATCGGACGATTAACGACAAGGATAATTTAAAATATCGATAAATTAATTGTAAGTAGAAAATTTATTAGGTGACAATTAAAGGTAATTAATTATTACGTAGGAACTCGAATTGTTTGTTAAAGAAAAAAATTATAAATTATAATAATCTGATTAAGAGGACTTTTATTTATTACTTTCTTTTACTTTTATATAAAATAAACCTTTATTTTAATGAAGTCGTTTTTATCATTGAATTCAAATAACGTTGATTATTTGAATACTAGTTTGTGTACTATTTGTCAGATTTAAATGATTAATTTGTTCTGTATTTAATTTGTTCATTGTTAATTTGTTAATTTGTTTTAATTCTTTTAAATTGGTTCATTAATAATTAAAAGGGTTTTTAAGTAGCTAATTTTCAGATTCTACGGGTAAACTAGAATTTGAAATACGTAGTTATTTATTTTTTTAAATAAATAACCTAAGTATAAGTATTAATAAAATTTTGAGTATATTTAATATCAATATTTATTTAATATCACAGACAAAAGTAAATAACATTAATAATTTTTATACTACAAATTTCAAACATTATTTATTAGTTAATTTAATATAAATTATTATTATTATTGCACGAATTTAATATAAGCACTTGACATACTCTATTTTTAGTAAGGGTCAAATAAGATCGTGAGGTATTAGAAAGAAGTAGTTCATGACTGTTCATGACCCTAGCCTTAGTTAGGTTAACTGGTATGCAATTTTTTATTCGAATTATTTTACTTTATTATACACAATCATAATTATTAAAAATATTATTTTATATTATCATTATAAAAGAAAAAAAAAGAATAAAATTATTATTTTCTTTAAATGATTTAAATCACTTCCAAATAATCTATTCGAATTTTTACTAAAATATCAATTATTTTCTAATATAATCGGTTTTTAATATTAATTAATTATATTATATAGAAACAGATTAATTGATTTAGAAATATTTATTATAATTTTTGTATATTTCATTTCGTAAATATTTATTCGTTTAAAATTATTACATGTTTTCTTATATATCGTATACAGACAAAATTTGTAAATCGTAAAAGATAGGTTAGGTTATGATCGATACAATGTAGGGTAGAATTGAATCGTAGAATATCGAGGGGTTTAGTTTTGTTTTGTTTTTTTTTTGCGAAATGAAGAAGCGCAAGGATGGCAAAAGAGACGATCGTGAGTCACAACCATGAAAGGGAATGAACTGGTATGGTCGATTGGACGGACAAACAGACAGACGGTCGGACAGACGGACGGGACGGACGATCGCATTGCTGCAACCGTGATAGGTTTAGAAAGTTCAGGATGCGCTTGAGGCGCTGCCGATTATGAACGTTTCTCGTTGCTTTAATTCTAACTTGGTGTCGTAAACAAAATCATTTTTTTTTGTTTTGTTTTGTTTTGTTGGTTTTTTTATTGTTTTCTTTATTAATTACGATTACGCGAAATGTTTGTTTTATTTTGCTTTTCTTTTCGTTTCCTTTTTCGTTACATTTTTATTCTTCGTTTTACTGTCGCGTAAATGTTCGTGCCGATAATTTTTGTTCGATCGAATTTGCCACGATTATTAATTATTATTTTGTTATTCAAATCTTTTTGATATATTGGAATCTTTTTATTTTTTTTTTTTTTTTATATATTTAGTCTCACTTTAATTCGTCTTCTCCTACTTGTGCGAAAAAAGAAAATATTTCGATTTATCCGAAATGTTTCGTATTGATTTGTTTGATGATTAAATTTACCCGCAACCGGTTATTAATTTGATATTAACATCTTGCGTTCGATTGTTATTACTTTCTTTTTTCTTTTATTTGATCGTTGGGCAATTATAATTATAGACATAATTAAATCGGTAGTAAATTAATTTGTCATTCGCATTTGTTTAAAATTCGATAATTTAATCGTATTATTGTATAAATAATTAATTATGCATACATAATTATTGTTGTTGATAGGTTTGGTATTAAGAAAACTTCATCAGTAAGAAATTTTTAGATTTTATAATACATATTGGTATATATTATACTTATTGGTATAAATTTTCTATTATCTTAATTGTTTTTTTTTTGTATGTTAAATATTTTTTTTCTAAACTATTATCTTTGAGACTAGAAAGCTAACTCATTCATTATCAATTCATGGATGTATTTCGTCTTTCTTTTTTTCCTTTCTTTCTTTTTTCTCCTGTTTAGTGACGAAGTGTGTCAAGGATGATACTGTTTACGTTGAATTTGTTGTAACATTTAATTAGCTATAGACATTACTATGTATGTACTTAGAATAGATACGTTTATAACCACACGATTTTATGGTATAATTGTGGTATATTAGAAAAATAATTGGACACCCCCTATATGGAACTAGAAATATTATTATTATTATTATTTGTTATCTGTTAAAGAGGGATCTTGTAATGGACGATTAAAAATAAATGCATTAATTTATCGTCTAAAATTATAATTAGATAATTATTATGACAATGAAATCGTTATTATTTAAATAAAAAATTATTAACAATTGTAATAGTGTGGTATATCGTTAGTTATACTCAAGGATAATGCAATAAATCGACTGGATTATTACAATCGGTTGATTTTAAAATAATAACAATTCTATTAAATATAAATTTTATTAAAGATCATTCGCTTGATGAAATAAGATTGATTGAAAATAAGAAAAAAACAGCAAATATAATAATAATAATAATTACATAAAATAAATGTATTTGTATTTAAAGGTAGACATTTTGTTTGTTCGTTTAAAATTTATACGAATGAAAATAATGAAAAATTGACATAAATTGAATTTAAATGAATATAAATATAAAATTATGTTTGATCGTAGAAAAAATTTGAGTTTTAAAGGGGTGTGAGGGGTTAAACGAAAGTAGATTTTTCATATAAATTTTCTATACATGAAATTTCTTGGGGTTTTTTTTGTTTCTTTTTTTAATCGTATCGTTTCCTTTCGTTCCATTTCATTTCATTCGATAAATATATATATAGTTGGTTTAAAAAGGCGCGGCGCTTTCCACAACGAGCACGTATCTTTCATTCACGACACAGAATCTGGGGAAAGCCGTCGTCGTCGTTGTCGTAGTAGTTTCTGTTGGTTGGTTGGTTGGTAACTGCTACGAAACAACAAATCGTGAACCGATGTGCCGGTTTTACGTATGGATGAATCCGAATATCGTCGTGAGAATCGATCGCTTTCTGGAGAAAACGAATACGTAAATACGTTTAGTACGTGTATAGACGACGATCTTATATACAGGGTGATTCTTAACAAAAAATATTAAATAAATACATAACCTAGTATATACACTAGTAATTTTTTGGTAATAAATATCTTTCGAATAAAAATATTACTAGATTTTAATAAGAAATTTGAATAATCATTGTTGTTTTCAAAATACGATATTTTTGGAACAATTTTGTTTCTGACGAATAATAATTGTTGTCAACGAGTAGTCCTATAATATATGTTTTTTTTTATTAATTTTTATTCATCAAATTATGGAGCTTTGAAGTTCTAATTGATTTATATTAATATTTTAATTTTTATAATATTAAATGATTTTTCAATTATATATAAGAAAATAAAAAAGAGAATATAACAATTTTATATAAATGATTCGTGTATAAAGAAATATGAATAAATAAATAAATAAAACAAAAAATAAGGGGATATAATTGATTGAAAAAAGGTTTACCATTGTTACTCGATCGTATTTTCTAGAAAATAACTATGATAAATATTACATTCTAATGTTTTTTTTTAAAAAACAACAACAAATTTTCCTTAAAATATCATTCAATAAAATCAATAGTTAAAAATGGGACACCCTGTAGGTGTTTTTTTAGATCAGTGAAAGTGTAATGCAAATTTTCTAACGATGCCACATCTTTTTCTTTCTCTTTTTCGTATACACATATTATATACACACACACATACATATCAATATAGAGGGGGGGAGAAAAACATCTTTCATCCGATCATTCGTTTATTTTTTTTTTTTTTTTTTTTCTATAAAATTATCTTCTAAAATATTTAATTACGAAGTTTAATAATCGTTATCTCGTGTACGTTTACAATGGTGGCTTTCTTATTAACTGTCCTTAATATTTTGAACTTGACATTTAAAATGACGGATAACGCATGCACGTGTTTATGAGGTAACCTTCGGTATTTCATTATTTACACCGACAGTAGTAAGAAGCAGCACATCAAACGTGAGTATATATAGCTTTCTTAAAAGTACATTTATGTGTGTTGGTGTGTGTGTCGTCGGTGTTTTAAGCTGGGCGTATATTATCCCTCGGCGTTTCAAAAGGTTCCCAATTGTATAGGATTATTCAAAATTAAACGACACATTTGTAAATTAAAATTTAAAATATGAACTCGTTGACACAGGGGAAGGGGTAGAGATGGGGGTGGGGGTAAACAGTTTTTTCGTATTTCGTTTGTTTTTTTTTCCCGCCATGGAAAAACTTCCTAACCTAAAACCCGTAAATTTTTATTTCGTATCTCGTATTTATGATTACAAATTGTTGTATTTTATGTATTGTATATTTATGATTACAAATGTTGATTTTTAATTCTTTATTTGATTTCCATTTTTTCCCCCTCCCTTGCATTATTTCATCAATTTTTTCATTGGTTGGTTAACAAGCGTACTTTTCGAATCAGCGTTTGACTTGTTAATCGAATGAACGAATCATAATAATTTGTTTTTTAATCGTGAATCGATATTATCAAATGTTGTGTTATTTATTTGAAAAAAAAATATATGAAGAAACACTTCCCCCCCTCCCATTAAACTTATGTTTAGGATTCGCATATTTTTTTAAAGGTTAAGTTTCATTTTAACAAAATTATGTTAAAGTAAAAATTAAATAGACGAATTAATTTTAACGATGAGGGAATATTTTGATTGGGTTACTTTAAGATAACGTGATTCAACACTATTAGATATTTTTCTATTCATTTTTCTAGATTCATTGATGAGTTGAAAAATAATATTAAAATCAGCATTAATAAAATTGAACTGAAGATGTGTGGAAATTTTGAATAGAAAATTGATGTCAAAAGTTAGGATCAAACTTGATCGAAAATTAAACAGTTAAACATTAATTATAATTAATAATAGTTAACACAATGAAACATTAGAATGATTTGATTGTTCATAATTAATAATCGTATTAATTTCCTAATAGTTTGCATTTTATTTCAATTTAATGATGCGTCATTTAATTTGGATTGTCCTGTAGTAAGAAAATGTGTTAGAATAGACACGCGTGCGCGTATAGAAATAATAAAGGATTATTGAATAGATTAGAATAATCAAGGTGTTGTTGATTCTCTTATGAGCAATCGTTTAAGTATGTTAAAATTTTATTTGAGTAGTAGGAGTAGGTAATATTCTGGAATCAAGTACAAGATGTGGAAACGCCTTTCTCTTTCACACGTGTTTGAGCTCTTCAACAAAGTGAAATCAAACTTTATGAGTTAAAGAAATTGACAAAAAAAAAAAGAAAAGAAAAGAAAAAGAAAAAACGTAAGAAATCGTATCGTTTTTCTTCTAATTGTTAATAGATTTAGATAAATTATCTAAGATTAAGATATCTATATTTTCTCTCGCGAAGGATTTATCATTGTTAAAAAATAAAAACTGTTAGTTGCAATTGTAGGAAAAAAAATTAGCAAACCTCGCGTGCATATGTACGTTTTTGTAATTAATTCTTTTTTTATTTTTTTATTAATACGAAATATTGCAAAAATAAAACAATTGTATTTCTATTAGAATATCTAAAGTTTTGGGTTAAGCTAATTTAGAACTAATTTTAATATCGTAATAAGTTGTTGGGATTGCACGAAAAGTTTTTTATCTTTGCTTATATTTGACAATTTAAAAATTCAATAAGAATGATAATGAATTATATTATTAAATTATTTATGATTAAATAAATTTGTCTCATATTATTATTATTATTATTATTATTGGAATATGATAAAGAATTAATAAACAATTAATGAAAAATTAAATAAATTATTTATTAATAAAATAAATTATTTTAATTATAACAAAATTGCTAACGAATAAACAAACACACACACACACACATACGTGTATAGATTAATATTTTTTCTTATTTCAAATGATGCGAAAAAAATTTGTCTTGTTTTTTTTTTGGTGGGGGGGAGGGAATTTGTTGTTTAAAGAAAAATAAAATCTATTTGAAGTGAGAAAGAATGAGAACTCGTAAAGAGGTTTCACTTTAGAGGATGCATTTTAATCGTGCAGCTCTACGGGATGGGAGGGTTTTAAGAAGGTTGAAACGATTGCTTAATCCCTGTCATCGTTAACTCATAGTTACTCTCATCGGCCGATTGTACCCGCGAGCGAACAACTACTTTCACTACTTTATTTTATTTCGTAGTGTATTCGGTAACGAATACAACGAAATACGTCAATTTCTTATATTAGAAAACTAACCTAAAAACAAGAAATTTTATCAAAAGAAATTAAATAATTCAATATCTTCATAAAAGAAAAATAATTGAATCAGTGTATGTTCAATGATGTGTGTGTTTTTTATTTTAATCAATAATTCTAATTTTTTTCCGGGGAATTTAAATTGTAATCCGTAATTATTGTTATTATTATTATAATATAAAATATAATTTTTTGTTTTTGGGTGTGAGAGGAAGGATTATGTTAATATTCTAAATAAATTGAAAGGTAATATTATGAAATGCATTGTTGTTACTATGATTGGTTATAGTATTTGTTACAGGATACGACAATTTGTTAATATTTTTTATTATAAATATTATTTTGTTAAATATTAATACGCAGTTAAAACTTAAACTAGTAATAGTACAATGTAATGCACCAAAATGTGATTAGATAATTTATATGGGAACAACAAAATAATTATTTATAATAAATTATTTATATATAGATTGAAATAATAGTTTGTTATTATCGTTATAATTATATTAAAAAAATATTTCATATATGTAAAGGCTAAATTTATTTTACAAAATACTTACAATACGAACATTTATTTTTGTACGAACTTTCGAGTACGAAAAAAATGTTTGTATGCTAATTATTTGTAACTCGTATAAAAAAAATTGCAGATGTTTTCCTCATTCGAAGAAACAAATCAACTGCGTCGCTTTCGTTTGAAACGATTTTCATGTCACGTTTCTTGTTCAATTCGAATCACGGATACAAACCCGTGAATAATTCCACATTTGACCGCAGACTTTGAGTCGGGAAGGTTTACAAAAAAAAAAAAAAAGAAAATAAAAGAGAAAGAAATAAAAAAAAAAAAATGAAAGACGAGGAAGTTGCTGAAACGATCGAAAAAAATGTGTTCCTTGCGAAATACAAACGTAAGAACGTTTCTTTCCCCTTTCACGTTTTATTTTTTTTTATAATCAAAAATTTAGAAATATTTAATATATTTGTATTTGTATATTTCGAAAAGTCATTTCGTTTCTTCGCCAATAAATTTCATCAATCATTATTATTATTATTCATACCTAATCTCACTTTAAATCTCGATGAGTAATTTCAATTAGTTGAAAGGGTTGAGGATAAAATAAACAATACTGATCGATGCTAATTGTTGCATAACAATGCTAGAAATTCCCGAAAATTCAAATTTATTAAATTAAATCGTCATATTAAACATCTTGGATTGTTAATTGTTAGAAAAAATTATTTCTTTTGTTTGACGTTGAAAAAACGAAATTACTTTCCGAATAACCTAAAATAATTGTCTAAATTTGATTATTTCTCATTGAAAAGCGTATTGATTTTAAATACTTATCGGTTAACCCAAACAGAAATGAATCAATATTTACGTATGAAATGTTGTTAATAATTTTTATTAATCAAATTTTATTTGTTTTTTTTTTTTTTGTAATATAAATTTTTATTGACTTTATTTTTTAATTTATTATTATTATTAATTTATTTTTAATATTAATTTATTTTTATTATTAATTTATTTTTATTATTAATTTTTTTATTATTAATTTATTATTATTATTAATTTATTTTATAGGTCGAAGGAATTATTGAGCAGCCATGAACTTTGCGCTGCATGGACTTCTACTACAGGGTAAGACGAAAAACAATATTAACATTGTTTTAATTGTGATCTGGCCCCATTTTTACAATCCCATCCGTTGGCATTGACAAACACGATAGGATTATTGTCTATTGTTTAATGCGTGCCGATTACTATTAACCAACTTTTAACTGTTAGAAATAAACGGAATCGATCGAAACGAGAAGACAATGTGATTTGAATAGCGATTAGTATGACTGTGAAAAACCACACCTTCTTTAATTAGAATTCAATTGATTTTATTATTGTTTTGTTCAATGACTTCTGTATTACCATAAAATAATAATCATGTGGTATATATATATTATTATTATTATTATTAAAATTTATCATGAACATATAACATTTGGATATTATTATAATTTATAATAATAATTATATATAATATTTTTTCATTATTTTTATTCAATATTTTTGTATAGTTTAATATAATTACAAGATAATATATTAGGATTGAATTAATTTACTTAATTCAATAGTTTTCATTCGTTATTACAAATTCTAACAATAATTATTATAATTACATTTAAATTTGCAACTAATGATTGGTAATTTAATTATTTAATGCTCATAAATCTACAGTTATTCTCCAAAATATTCTGACACTATAGTGCAACTAATTTTGTTGTTTCATATATATTTATAGTGATTACTTTTTAAATAATCAATTACAGAACCAAAATATTAATTATACTTTATTGTTAGAATATTTTCATGAATCACTTTACATGTATCAATTAATTTATATATTTACATATAAACATACCTATGCGTGTTATAATTCTAAGAGTGTTGTAATGACCACCAAGAAAGAGAAGGGAAGTTTACTTCATAAAATTTATTGATTCATCGTTCACATCCATCTACTTTTCTTTTTTTTATTCAAAATCAGTCTACATTTTACATACTACAGTGTAACTAAACTTTTTTGTTTCATATTTCTAGTGGTTGCTTTTGAAATAACCAAATATGAGATTAAACAATTAGTTTTACTTTATGAATTGATTATTTTTATCAATCATTCTAAATATACCTAATAATTTATATATTTACATATACACCACAAATAAGTGTCATTATCAGAAAGTGTTGCAATAATCACCAAGAAAGAGAAGGGAAGTGTAGTTGTTAAAATTTATTGATTCATCGTTCACATATATCTACTTTTCTTTCTTTTATTCAAAATCAGTCTACATTTTACATATTACAGTATAACTAAACTTTTTTGTTTCATATTTCTAGTGGTTGCTTTTGAAATAACCAAATATGAGATTAAAAAATTAGTTTACTTTATGAATTGATTATTTTATCAGTCATTCTAAATATACTTAATAATTTATATATTTACATATACATCACAAATAAGTGTCATTATTCTGAAAGTGTTGTAATAATCACCAAGAAAGAGAAGGGAAGTGTAGTTGATAAAATTTATTGATTCATCGTTCACATATATCTACTTTTCTTTTTTTATTCAAAATCAGTCTACATTTTACATACTACAGTATAACTAACTTTTTTGTTTGATATTTCTAGTGGTTGCATTTGAAATAACCAAATATGAGATTAAAAAATTAGTTTTACTTTATAATTAGATTATTTTTATCAGTCATTCTAAGCATACCTAATAATTTATATATTTACATATACACCACAAATAAGTGTCATTATTCTGAAAGTGTTGTAATAATCACCAAGAAAGAGAAGGAAGTGTAGTTGATAAAATTTATTGATTAATCGTTCACATATATCTATTTTTCTTTTTTTTAATTCAAAATCAGTCTACATTTTACATACTACAGTGTAACTAAACTTTTTTGTTTCATATTTCTAGTGGTTGCTTTTGAAATAACCAAATATGAGATTAAAAAATTAGTTTTACTTTATGAATTGATTATTTTTATCAGTCATTCTAAATATACCTATTAATTTATATTCACATATACACCACAAATAAGTGTCATTATTCAGAAAGTGTTGTAATAATTACCAAGAAAGAGAAGGGAAGTGTAGTTGATAAAATTTATTGATTCATCGTTCACATATATCTACTTTTCTTTCTTTTATTCAAATCAGTCTACATTTTTCATACTACAGTATAACTAAACTTTTTTGTTTCATATTTCTAGTGGTGGCTTTTGAAATAACCAAATATGAGATTAAAAAATTAGTTTTACTTTATGATTAGATTATTTTTATCAGTCATTCTAAATATACCTAATAATTTATATATTTACATATACACCACAAATAAGTGTCATTATTCTGAAAGTGTTGTAATAATCACCAAGAAAGAGAAGGGAAGTGTAGTTGATAAAATTTATTGATTCATCGTTCACATATATCTACTTTTCTTTCTTTTATTCAAAATCAGTCTACATTTTACATACTACAGTATAACTAACTTAATTGTTTCATATTTCTAGTGGTTGCTTTTGAAATAACCAAATATGAGATTAAAAAATTAGTTTTACTTTATGAATTGATTATTTTTATCAGTCATTCTAAATATACTTAATAATTTATATATTTACATATACACCACAAATAAGTGTCATTATTCTGAAAGTGTTGTAATAATCACCAAGAAAGAGAAGGGAAGTGTAGTTGTTAAAATTTATTGATTCATCGTTCACATATATCTACTTTTCTTTCTTTTATTCAAAATCAGTCTACATTTTACATACTACAGTATAACTAACTTTGTTGTTTGATATTTCTAGTGGTTGCTTTTGAAATAACCAAATATGAGATTAAATAATTAGTTTTACTTTATTATTAGATTATTTTATCAGTCATTCTAAATATACTTAATAATTTATATTTACATATACACCACAAATTAGTGTCATTATTCAGAAAGTGTTGTAATAATCACCAAGAAAGAGAAGAGAAGTGTAGTTGATAAAATTTATTGATTCATCGTTCACATATATCTACTTTTCTTTTTTTTATTCAAAATCAGTCTACATTTTACATATTACAGTATAACTAAACTTTTTTGTTTCATATTTCTAATGGTAGCTTTTGAAATAACCAAATATGAGATTAAAAAATTAGTTTTACTTTATTATTAGATTATTTTTATCAGTCATTCTAAATATACTTATTAATTTATATATTTACATATACACCACAAATAAGTGTCATTATTCAGAAAGTGTTGTAATAATCACCAAGAAAGAGAAGGGAAGTGTAGTTGATCAAATTATTGATTCATCGTTCACATATATCTACTTTTCTTCTTTTATTCAAAATCAGTCTACATTTTACATACTACAGTATAACTAACTAATTGTTTGATATTTTTAGTAGTTGCTTTTGAATAACCAAATATGAGATTAAAAAATTAGTTTTACTTTATAATTGGATTATTTTTATCAGTCATTCTAAATATACCTAATAATTTATATATTTACATATACACCACAAATAAGTGTCATTATTCTGAAAGTGTTGTAATAATCACCAAGAAAGAGAAGGGAAGTGTAGTTGATCAAATTTATTGATTCATCGTTCACATATATCTACTTTTCTTTTTTTTTATTCAAAATCAGTTTACATTTTACATACCACATATACATACACACACACACATTGAACATTTCTTTTTCTACTTTGACTTTTCTCCTTATGTAACCGCATGACTCCGGCGCAAGGATGCGGTTAGACCTTTCGAAGCGTGTCTCTTGGTGCCGAAGTCACGTAAGACGCACATTACTAAGTCACGATCTTAATTTCACTCTCTCACGTTGCCGAATAATTATTTTACGAGAGCAGAGAAAAGAAATTGTGATTTTAATAACGATTATGATGAATTCGAAAGCATTCTATTTGAAGGATTATATTTTTCTTTCTTCTTAAACTTTTAATATTATATTTGTCACTTGTTAGAAATTTAAACGATTAAATTAATCTATTTTATTTGTTTGTTTTGTTTTTGTTCTTTATTAGTTGACCCATCATTTTATTGACCATCTTATTGTAGTGTTTAAATTATTATACAATTTATTTTAATTGATTTCAATAATTTTTGAATATTTATTGAGTAGGTTTTGGTTAAGTGTGAATAATAATTTGTTAATACATTAAATAGTTGATCAATATTTATTGTAAGGATAGGATTGTGTTGGAATTTAACGTTGATATAAATTGATAATAATATTTTATTGTATATACGGACAATTTCATTTAAATACCTAACCAATAAACAGTAGCCTTTTTGATCGCTATATTTTCTTAGAATTAAATATTTAATAATATTTAATTAATAAAATGAATAAAAATATGCACCATCTAATAAATAATAATCTTTAATAAAAACTTCATTTTGAAATTAAATAATGAATTAATAATTAATTATAAATGTGTCGATATATATATATTAATTTATAAATATTAATGTTTTATTAATAAATAAATTCATTTAAACGCGTTAAATAAATTCAAAAATAAATTCTTTTAATTGGTATGATTTATCTGTCTTGAAAAATGGATTAAAAATTTGATTGATTTGATGAAAATTTCGTCGTTTATCCGGGTACACTAGTTTTACTAAATCTTCGAACTTTACTTTCATCCTTGAAGCGACCTTCCAAAAGGAATGAAAGGCTCTCTCGGTATCGTTAGTTTCATCCTTAAACCGGTCTCATGCCGGATAGCAAACCTTGGTGACGCGCGTTACTATTTTCGAACGTGCAAGTAACAACGCGGGTTTAACGATTGAACTTGGAGAAGAAAGAGAGAGATGTATAGAAAAATATTTGTAATTCTATTCAAATATATATATATATATTTTTTGTTGGCATCACTATGACATCCATTTATCATCTATTTAATTAAATCTCATCAATTATTTCTTTTTCTTTTTTTTTCTTTTTTTTTCTTTTTTAAATATCGAATAATTTTACAATCACAATTTGGTGTTTACGTTTCTGATTTTTTTATTTCATTTTTTTTTTTTTAAATATTATACAATTTTTATCGAGTATTATAAAGTTGTCGTAGAATTTTTGTTATATAAATTAAAGTATTAAAATCGAGACAAATGTTTGTTAGTTTAATTACATTTGATTTTTACCCGGACAAGAAACAAATTAGATTATAAAAACGGGTTAATATATTAATGATTGATGTAATGAAATATTATTTGTTAATTAGATATATTTTTTTTTTCATTCGCATTTTTTTATTTCTTCTCAAATTTATTATTGTAAATTATGAAAGACAAATGCACGCGTGCACGTATAAAAACAACAACAACAACGAGATATAAATATTAATATAATTTATTTTTAAAGGAGAAATAAATTTACGCGATTATCTATAAAATTTTTTCTTTTAAATATCGCGGGGAAATAATTTTGAGGTTAATTTCTAAGATCCTCTTCTTTTTATTTAGCGAAATCAATATTTCGAATATATAAGCTTTCTCTTTTGAAATTTCTTTCACACTTTCTCATTTAACATAATTTCATATTTTTTGAAGTAATTCTTTTTTTTTTTTTTTACATTCGATTACAAGATCTGCATGTTGTCTGTACAGATAATCGGAGTTACGGTGAATCAAGAGCCGGATTAATCGGGCTTCCGGGAATATCTGGGTAAGAATTTAATCATCAGGTTCTATACGTTAGAACGATATTACGAAGAATTTCAATTCTATTGAAAACAGGAAATATGTCCATTCAAATCTACCGTATAGATCGAATATAGGAATCTTATTTAATTTAAATACATGATACATAATTAACATAAATTTCATTAATTTATTACATCCTTAGAGAACATTTTCCTACCAATTTGATTGTTTTTAAACATTTCCGTCTAATTTTTACGATACGATGATTATAAAGTTATATAAAATATATTACAAAGGGGTAGGTGTGGGGGTGGGGGTTAATAATTAAATGAATAAAATTGTAGATATAATTTATTACGAATTATATTTTTTGTTTCAAGTTTTTGATTTGTGGTTTTGTGGTTTTGTTATGATTTTATGTGCACGCGTGTAATATTTTTATTTAACGCTACAGTTTGACGTAGTTTTAGAAATCGAAGATATTGTTTATGTTTTCGAATGAAAATTTCACGTGATCTAGGGCAATGATAATTAATGTTTAGACAAATAAAGTCAATGGAATGTCTGCATAGATTAGAAGATTTTCTATTTCTTTTCTCGTTAGAAATGAAAAGTATGGCGTCGTTTATTTATGAGAACATGAATATTCCACCAATAAGGAGAGATCACAATTTTAAAAATGGCGGAGATCTGGACGACATTTTAGAACCAGTTTTATTCGTATAATAATTGCAAATATTTCTATTGTTCAGATCTTTTCCTTGAATCCTACAATATAATAATAATAATAATTATTATTATATTTTAAACAAATATGATTTAATGGAAAAATAATTTATTAAATAAATTTATGATTAAATATATAAAATTTTATTTGAGTAAACAATAAATATTTTATTGAATTAAGAATAAAAGTATCTTCGTATATTAGAATGCAAATGTTCATTAAATAAAACATTTGTACGTTCTCGCAATTGTATAATACATTAAATCATAGTTCATGTTTACGTTGATCTAAGAAACGATAGAATTTCTTGACCAGTTTATTTCTTAAAAAAGAAAAAAGAAAAAATAACATACCGCCCACGTTGATTTTGCAAACCTTTCACGGCGTATGAATAAATAGAAATATATTTTTTTTTGTTGTGTTTTTACATAATTTTTGTACGAGATAGTTGAAATGACTTTTCAGTAAATAGAATTTTCTTGCTAAAGAAATTTCGTCACGGTTCACTATGTATTTCTCGTTTTATTCATATAGCGTTCTAATGCTACTATGTACTTTCCTTCAAACATTTCTCAAATGCAAATCTAGGAAGTAAAAGAATTCATTCGTCGTTTAGGTACACACATGGAGACACTTTTCTTACTGTATGCCGTTTGTCGACTAATTATTGTAATTCTACGCTGACTTCTTTTTTTAACTTCTTACGTCATTCATTGAACCTATTATAATGAGATGAATTTAAACGATCCTTTCAATTAATTAACAAGAGAAAAGAGTATACAATGTTTTTCTTTTGTTTCTTTTTATCCTAATTATTCTAACTTCCTAATTTATTTTACGTTAAACGTCGTGAAAGTTCAAAATTGTTATTCGATTGTTTAAAAAAAAAGTTATCGTATTGTGTTCGGAAAATAATTTCGTTAGTCGCCATTACCGATATACCTAACCTCACTTTTTAAACTTCATTTTTTGTTTTGTTTTGTTTTATTTATCGTCGATAAAATGAAATTACATTTCGGACGATCAGATGTAAAATTAATTTTCTATCAAAATCGTTGTTTTTTGTTGTTGGAAAATATATTTTCAATAAAAAATTGATGCATAATATATATTATTATACATATTGAAGCGCGATCGGTATCACGAACGTTTCTTAATTAAAACGAATCAAAGGAAATATCTTGTGCTACCGTTTGCCTTTCACGCGAACCGATATATAGGGCACATTCGTTACATATGTAACATATGCATCGCGAATGTTCTACACAGACCAAGAAAGTTCACTTTTTCAATGTGAATATATGCGTGACATACAATTAAGTAATTATTATTCTTTTCTTTTCTTTCCTTTTTTTTTCTTTTTTGTTCTATGGTTTTTCTTTAATGATTTCCTCGTTTAAAGGTTTAACTTGTTGAGCTTTCACCGATCTATGAATAAATATGCATATATATATATATATATATTACATATATGTATCGTTTGTAACAATAAGCAACTTTCCATTAGTTCATTAATAATTATACGTTTGTTAATATAATTTATGAATAATATTAAATATCTAGATTAATATTATTAAAGGAATGGTGTTTCGTAATCGATGAAATTTTTGTATTCGCTAATAAAGTTTTATTTTAGAAATTGTTTATCCAATTTACATAGTATATTCTTTAATTTATGGTAAAATAATATATAAGTAACGTAATATAGTAATTAAAATTGAAATTATTGCATTTACTGAATCATAATTAATTGATTAAAAGTTAGACGGTATAAAGATTGAATAAAATGTTAAATTAATTAATTGTTAAGTTTATATTTAAAATATAAAAAGAAAAATACAATTATTCAATATAAAATAAAACAACGTTTCCCCTACAATAATAATAACAATAATAATAAGGTTAATAAAAAATAAATAAACCTTTAATAAATATTGAAAGAATTCATATATATTCATATTAAAAAAAAAAAAAATAGAAGAAAGAAAACTATTATGAAATATGATTTATTTTCTAACGACTCATCGTCAATATTGGAATAGTAAAAAATAGAAAATTTCCTTTTTTATTTATTTTTTTTTTCGGGATCAACGTGAACGTAAGAATGTCTCGTAGTCTGTTGGTATATACCGGGTATCTTGAGGATAATGGAGGACTTCCGTTTCCCGTGGCAGGCCTCGAATAACAATGACTACGTGTATTCGTCTCTTGCGTGTACTTTCTTACACATAATATACATATACGTCTTTACTTGTAACTCATAAATGCTTGCATAGCACACACATAAAGATACGCTGTGTAAATCAGTTCAGTCGGAGAAATATAAAAAATATAGAAAGAAAAAAAAATAAGATTATAAGGATAACAACTATTGTCAAGCGAAGAAAAATGATCTTTAGGTGTTTCCAAGGAATATCATTTGAAATTATATTCCAATAGTATTCTACGATTTTTGTCATAATTATTATGACCAAAATGGCTGTTAATATTGGTCAACATTGTAACAATTATTAATTTGTAATTCTATTAAAATTTATTATTGTTATTTGAGTTAATTATTTTTTATTTTTAAATATTTTTAATGAATATCAATCAATTTCATATATTATTGCAAAAATTACTCAATCTGATATTGGATAAAGATTATGGTTTCTTCGTACTTTAATGGGAAAGTGATTTTTTTGCCAAATGTTTTCTTTTCAACCGTATTCTTGCATCGGAAAAATACGAAAGTACTTTACTCCCTTCCCCCTGTTATAAATGATTAATTAAAAATTGTTGAAAGTATTGATTTAACGAGAATAGAAAAGTGTATTTTTATATTTTTCTTTTAAATATTACTCGTGTGTAATTATTTTTTGGTTTTTTTTTGTTTAAAATTTTAATGTATATTTATCGAATTAATTTGAAATCAATGTTTTGGTTTTAGCTTTCTTGTCAGCTCTAAACTTCCGGCATGGCTTACCTCCGTGCAGCGCAAGTGAAGCTATCGTGAGTAATTCCAAATTTTCATTATTCATAATACCTATTTAAAGGTATCATTTTTGTACATTACACATTTATATATAATTATCATAATTAATAATAGTTATAATTAATATTAGCAATACTACAATGTGATTTTTGTTTCGTTCGTTCGAAAAAAAGAAAACCAATTGTAAAACAATTTCAATGAGATCTGATGATATTCGAATGTTATTAATTTTGGAATAAATTAGAATAAATTAGAATAAAAATGTTATCGAATATGTGTTATTATAGATTTCTAATTATTCAAATGTTCTTAGAAGTACTTGGATTTCCATAATCTGCCGGATACGAACTTTTCGTGCCAAGGAAAAGTGATTGGTGGTTATTATGCGGACATCGAAACTGGATGTCAGATGTTTCACGTATGCACGATCGGTCAGAAAGGTAATTTAGAATATTTTTTTATCTTTTTTCTTAATATATTATATCTATACTTATCTGTATCAATATATATATATAGATAAATTACTCCAGTTAAAATGCCACACCTATTGTATATAATTGACACTTTGTGATCAATATTGATCTTTTATCTGTTGATCTATCCGTTGACGGAACTCTTATTGACCTTTTCTTTTCTTTTTTATTAATATTCAGACAACAAAATTTCAATAAATTAATTATTCGAATGCACATATACGTTAAATAATACATGCATTTATAATATGAATTTTTATTTACATTTATTTTATCAATTTTATTTCAATACATGCAAACATATATTTATTTATTTATTTATTTACTTGGATATATAATAAATAATAATTAATAATTTTAAATACAAATTAAAAAAATATTACTTTTTTAATTAATATAATAATTATAATTAATAATTATAATTAATTTTAATAATATAATAATTAAAAAATATTACTTTTTTAATTTGTATTTAAAATTATTAATTATTACTTTTAATTTAAAAATATTTTAAAATATTACTTATTACTCTTACTTTAAAAATATTTTAAAATATTACTTATTACTTAAATTTAAAAAATATTACTTTATTACTTTGCAATAATTTAACAAAAATTCTTACGATATATTTGCATTGCTATTTAATACCATTTATGTGAACATAAAAATTGTATCTAAAAATAAACAAATATATACAATGAACCCCATACCATAAAAGAATATTATAATAATATTATAATAATATTATAATTGTTTATATTTTATGTTTTTATATTATAATTGAATATAATAATATTCTAATATTATTAATATTGTTCAATTGAATAAAACATATATCTTTGATTGTTAATATGACAAATATAAACAATTAATATGCACATATATAAAAACACACACGTACACGTTAATATACACATGTGTTAAAGTAATATGGTAAAAGAGATAAGATTTTCTCGTGACGAGACAGTAGTGCCAGACACTCTTGAGTCTCGACTTAGGTCAGTAAACGTTCCTCAACGACCATGACATTCTCTGCGGGTGATCTCTCTCGATTCTATTACAAAACTTAATCCCTGCATTTGACGATCTATTAGGTGAGAAAGGACCTTTTCGATAACATTAAGATCAATATTTCTTATTGCAATGATACAATACAAATTTATTTCTATTGTATTTTCTCTCAACCCCCTCCCCCTGCCCCTCTGCCCCCTGTCCCTCTCACCCCATCAATCAGTCAATCATTTAATCATTTAAATATCAATTTCATTTTTGATATGTCATTTTCAATCTAATTGAAAGATCTATCGTTAAACTTCCTCCCCCCTCCCCCTCCCCTTCCCCTTTCCACCACCCCGCAATCTCATCCACCATTGTCGTACTTATAAAGATTTATCTTTCGTATTTTAATACAAATTATCTAGCAACGTTGAAATTAAGTTTGCACAATCACTTTGCGTGCTATTATAATAATGTTCTGAAAGTTTCAACAATCATTTATATGGGTTTCTTTTCTACTTTTTTTTTTTTATTTTTTTGCGTTAACAACTCATAACCGAAGATTAATGAACCTGTGACCTTCCAAAGACGAGTTTCTCGAATGATTTATATAACTAGTTTTGTGTCCATGATGTAAAAAGTTGCATGAAATGATGATTATTATGATTATTATTATTATTTTTATTTTTATTTTAATTTAGAGAAAAATTCGTTTTGAACAATTTGTTTCGAAGTTTATATGATTGATTGGAATTATGTTAAATAGTGGATAATAATTAATTGGGAAAATAAATGATTATAATCCCCCCCCCTCCCTAGTGTGGTGGATTAAACGAATGCGTAAGGCCCCATTAGGGTCCCGTGGTTTTAAAATTTCTTCTGAATAGGGTTAGAGAAAGTTACGTTTTTTAAATAAATTTATTGAACCCCTTTACACTCCGAATTGTATTTCAATTTTGTTATCAATAGTTTCGAACATTTTGAATTGTTTCGTTTGAAATTTATTTGACTTGAAAAAATGAAGGTAATTTAATTAATTTGATAAGATTCAAAATGTTGAATCACACTTGACATAGGAGTGCAAAGGATTAATGGCATATTTGATTACTTTTCTTTTTTGTTAATGTTCTTTTGTTCGTTTTTGAAATTTTATTTTGGTAACTTAAGTTTGAGGGTCCCAAAACTGGTATCGTTTGTGACCCTAATTTAATTTGATTTGTCATCGACTAACTCCCCAAATATGCATTGAATATGAACAGCCCCGAATAATATTCCTCTTCTTCACCGTGAGATTTGGTTTCAGACGAGATTATGGATATAAGGTTCCTTTGTTTGAATGGAACCATCTTCGATCAAGAGACTAGAGTCTGCGAACGTGTCGACGAAGTTGATTGCAGCAAGAGCGAACAGTTTTATAATCTTAATTTAGAGCTCTATGGCAACAATGCCGTCACATTTGGGTAAGTTTAAGTAATATATTATTTATATTAATATAAAATAGTGTATTAATATACTAACAGGTCGCTAATAATATTCAAATTTTATGTTAATTAATATTTGTTTGTGGAAGATTCAAAATGTTCAAGGTCAATTGTTTTTTTTTTAAATAAAATGTCACATTAATCATTAGATTTGGGATTAATACTTTTCTTTTTTGTTTTTTATTTCTAATTTTTGATCCCAGAGGAAAATAATATATATGATTTTTTGTAAAGAAACTAAAGTAAATTTTTATTAGATATAGGGAGGAAAAATTGATACACTATTATTTGTTCATCTTGAAATTATGCAACTTTTGTTATTTTTTAATCAGATACATAGTTTAAAGATTATTCGAGGTGTATCAGTTAAATGAATTATCTTATATGACTTGTTTGTGTAAAATACATTGTAAAAATGTTTTAGCTTACATGAGAATGAAGAAGAAGATAATCCTTCAGAATCCGTGGAAAATAGTCAACGTACTACCTCTGCACATTCTACCAGTGGCACAACAACAACAACGACATCACGACCAAGTAAACCATCAACGACAACAGCTAGAGGTTCATATTCAACCGGATATCCGCAGCAACAATTTAGACAAGGATATCATCATCAATATATTCTTCACAATGATGATAGAAATGATAATCAAGCAACTTCCTATCAATTGTTTAGTAATCAAGGTGTTAGTTCGACTACTGTTCAAGAAGTACCTCAAACTCATCAAATTAGATTCAGTTCAACTGCAAATCCACAAATCATTCGTAATGAACAATCAACCATATCACCGATCTATCATATCACATCTTCGACTATCCAAACATTATTGGATAGAAATCCGAGCAATTCAGCATTGATTAATCCAATATATAATAATCATGGAATTGTCAGCACTACAGAATCCTTTAATGTGCATAATCCTAGAGATACGTCAGAGTATCGTGACAATGAACATCGTAAGCATAGTATTACTCCTTTAGAAGCTATACAATCAACCAATCAAGGAAAGGTGATACTATTATTTATAATTTTATATATTTTTGTATATTATATTTATTTGATTAGTATTTTTATTCATTGAAAGCAAATCATTTTGTAAATATTATCATTTCCCAGTTTTATGAGATTGCGCATTTTCCATTCAATCCAACGGCCTAATATTTTTACAAATCCTACTGTTTTTAAAATACTGATCCAGTAAATATAAATCTTTATATTACAATTAGAATTATTTTATTATAAGAAAATGTTACGTAATAAAATACATTATTCGTTTGTTTTGTAGGTATCGAAATTAACAATATCACCAATACCTTCTCAAGACGACCAGAAAGATAGCCAAGCTTCTCAACAGCAAAGAATTTCGTCGAATTTTCTTCCTACTCCGGCTAGCGTTGAAACAACGATTAAATCATTTTATCCAACTCCAAGGACATCACCGAAACCTTCAGTATCAACATCTTCTAATGGTCAAATTACTCAACATATTCACGTGCCACCTCCTATTCCGGTTCCACAATTGAAACCACATCATATCACTATAAATCTACCACCACCGGATATTCAAAGGATTATACAAAACCCACCACCACCTTTGTTACCTTCCCAATCTCGAGTCATTGTTACTGCTAAAGCTAGCGTTAGCGATGAAACAGGAAGACCACTTAACACTACACAATTAGTGACTATACCTCTTCCTACTATTCCAGCTACTTATGATGATTATAAAGAAGGTGATGAATCCTTTGATCCGTTTTATCGCGATGTACCTAAACTTCGCAATCATCGTCGTGCCGTTGTACGCAAAGTTGTCAGAAATCATAGAAGTAAAAGATCAATTACGCAACTTGATGATCCCACTATTCATATAAAACCGAATTTAAATTCAAGAGTTTTAAGTGTACACCCATTAAATACAAATTTAAGACAATTAAGGCATACCAGTACATCTGATGATACTCAATTAAAAGTAGATGAAAAAATTAATACAAAAAATGTTGAACAAAGATCGATTATTAAAATTAAAAATGATCATAATGTTGATGATTCAGAAAAGAATGCTTCTTATCACATAGATTTAAATTCAGAAGAAGAAGAAAAAGATGATAATGATGATGATGATGATGAGGAGGATAAAGATAATGATCAAGATGAGAAAATATCTAAACATGATCAAAAAGAATCAGAAGAAAATGTTGAATATGATATAGAAGTATTGGATCTTAATGAGTATACAGATTCTGAAACGGATACAAATGTAGATCAAACAACTGAATCAGTCATATTGATTAATAATACTGATTCAAATGGTAATACCTTTGAAGTAACATGGTTTACGGATAATATTACTAAAACTGTAGAAAATGCAGATTCACAGATAATTGCATACAACGTTTCAGATAAATCCAATAAAAATGAAGAGGAAACAGAAATTGAAATAGTTTCTGATATGGGAAATGATGATACGTTTATATTAGATGAGGATAGTAATAAAAATGTAGATAAAATGTCATCGACAAGTAAAATCGTCAAACCTGTCGGCGCTGTTACAGTTTCTAGTATTTTGTCTATGAATAAAAAAGAACAAAGTAAACAAGAGCAAGTTTCTAAATATAATTTAGAAGATAAAGCAACAGATGATGATAAAGATTACATGTATGATGAGGAGAAAGATGAAATGGCAAATAATTCAGATAAGATAGATAAAAAATCTAATAACGAGAAGATAATTTCTTCTAAAATAATAGAAGATTTAATTACAACTACTGAAATCGATAATTCTAGAACTGATACTTCAACGAAAAAACTTCATTCGAGAATATCTAGAAAAAAAATGTCTGCAAAAAGGAAACATCAAAAAGAAAACGATAGCATGATCGAAATTATTGATCCTGAAAATACTGAAGAACGAGTATCGACGAATACATCTACCTCTAATTTGCAAACAGAGATTGAAGAACCGGATAATCATGATTTGAATAAATCGGATAAACCAGAAGTAAAAGAAATGGATACTGTGATAAAGTATAGTTCTAAATTTGCAAAAGATTTAACATCGAATAAAGAAAATGTTGGAAGAAAACGTACACAAATTAACAACGTAGTCAAATATGAATCCGAAGAAAGGAATGTAGATAATTTAGGGAAAGTAAATAATTCTAGTAAATATCAATTAATGAACGATCAGGAAGCATTAGAATCATCTAATGAAAGTATTGAAGATAAGAATGATGAATCTAATACGTTTGTAAGCAATTTAGAAACTACGGAAACAACTAATGTTTCTTTAGAACATTTCGAAGAAAAAATAGATATCGCTGATAAAAAAATCAATTCTTATACGAAAGAGATTTCGGTTGAACAATATCAAACTACGAATGACGTATCGACGACCAATGGTAAAAATAAAAAATTAGATAAAAATTCAAGTGAAAAGTCAGATGACGATGACGACGACGACGACGACGATGACGAAAGTGATCGTTTAAAAAATAAAAAACATTTGCAAGAAGAAGAAAGATCGAATTTAAAAGAAAATTATTCGTTGGAAAAAATTTATCATAAAAGTAAACATAAAAATGTAACCCACGTTGACGAAAAAGAATTTCATCAAACGCATGAACATTCTACGATGGAAAATTTAGAAAGTATAGTTTCAAACGATGATTTTCCTGAATATGATTATTCTATGAATGCATCAGATTATGATTGGTATAATTTATACGACTATACGGAATCTGATGACATAGAAGATGTTACAACTTCGATAGAATCTGACAATCACGAACAAATAACGGAATCATATGAAACTGTAACCGAATCTGTAGGAATGAAAGATTTTAAAACAGTTGAACAGGAAGACAGTACAACGGGTGTTCTGAAATTTATCGACGAGTTACCAAAGATTAATAAAATGGAAAGTAGTACGGAAAAAGAAATAGTTTCTGTTGAACCTTCCGTACAAGATTATGTTGACGATAATTACGAGCCACATAATTACAAGGAACAAGAATCTATAGTTAATACTGAAAATCCAAGCGATGATAAGATTGAAAAAGATATTAAAGTTGTAACTGTCGATGAAAAGTTATCAGATAATGTAGATGACATTAAAATAGATGATATTAAATTAGAGAAAGACAAATCAATGCAGAAAGATACTAAAGAATTTGAAAAATTTGTCGAAGATAAGGAACAACAGTTGACTACTACGTCTACTTCAAAAACCACGTTAGAGACAGTAACTTTATCAACATTGATATCGTCAACATTGCCACCGAGTACATTATCAATAACATCTTTGCCACCAATAACAACTTTGCTAACAACAACGACGGTTCCAACAACGATTGTACAAACGACTGTTCCAACAACTACTATACAAACGAGTGCTCCAACAACTACTGTACAAACGAGTGTTCCAACAACGACTGTACAAACGAGTGTTCCAACAACTACTGTACAAACGAGTGTTCCAACAACTACTGTACAAACGAGTGTTCCAACAACTACTGTACAAACGAGTGTTCCAACAACGACTGTACAAACGACTGTTCCAACAACAACTGTACCGACTACAACTATACCAACTACAACAACAACCACAACTCCTCGTTCTGTGCCTAATCTCTTCAAACCATTTTCACTTAGAAAAAATTACAATTACATTCCCCCAACAACAACACCTAATCCAGTAATCATTAAAACCAGATTGCCTCTATTTAATCCAAAACCAGCCAAACCACCTAAATCTTATAACGAGTTAGTACCAAAGCCAGTTATTAGAAAACTTACTTTACCAACTCGAAGACCACCCACTACTACACCTACAAGTACTACGAAAAGAAGCGAAGAATTAAATAATATTGAAAGTACGACAAGCACTACAAAAAGAAATGAAGAATTAAATAATATTGAAAGTACAACAGCAAAAATGTTAGACAATTTAAACGTAACTCAGATTCTTACTTTATCTACTGATAGTAAAGATTCGCAATCTTTGAATTCAAATATTGAAAATTTCACTTCGTATCCTTTGTCAAGATTATCAACGCTCTCCATAGCAGCAGTAGATGTTACTTCCTCTAGTAGCGATACAAGTAACATTTCAGATACTACAGAAACAAGTACAAGTAATACGGATATAACAAATGAAGATATCATGGATGTATCAACCATACCAACAGTTATTCCTACTTTAATAGAAAAAGAATATACAGATAAAAAGAAGCATACAGAAACTGAGGAAACTACAACTCCTATTACTACTAGCTATTATCTTCATGATATAACAGTTGCCACAACAACTGAAAATACACGTTCAATAAATCATCCAATTTCAACGCCTAGTTCAACTCTAATTGAAAGAATCGATAAAATTCCATCATTCGAATCAACTAGACGATTGAAAGACAAATCTTTCTCTATTTCTAAAATCTATGGCAGTTTTAATTGTCTGGAAAGAGAGATGTATAGATTTTATGGTGACATGAGAGACTGCCGGTTGTTTCATTATTGTTCTCCCGGTTTTACTCCAAAGCAAGTTTTAGATTTTCGCTTTGTTTGCGAAGAAGGTACTATGTTCGACGAAGAAAGTCAAAGTTGTCGACACGATATTAAAAGTACCAAGTGCCCTAATAGACTGTGGTAAATAAGAAAAACATTGTCAAATGTTTGATTTTTGTTTTCTTTATCGTCAATATTTCTCCGTCCCATATTATCTTGTGCTATTGATTTTAATAATTAGTGAATCCTAGGACTCCTTAATATATTTATAATTTTAATTTAATACGTAAGATCCCTCTAGAAGGAGAATCCTTCTTCTAAGCATTAGCCATAACTGTGAGTAAATGCGTTGGATTCACACTTATTAAAATTAATGCTATCTCTGATATATAATATGTGTTTATAAATTATATATTATCGTAATGAAGAAAAACATCATGTTAAATTCAAGATTTTCAAGAAGTGATATATGTAATACCATTTTAATGAGATTTTTACTCGACTTTTTGATCGGGTAAAATATTCATGAGATTTTAGATGTTAATGACTGAAGGATATCGGTTCCTATGTTGCATAGGCAATGGTTTGTAAAAGGATGTAAAATTGTTTATATTTGATATTTATGAATATGCGAATACATGTGATAACATAATTGCTTTATTAAAGAATACCGTTATTTCTCTTTTATTATTTTATTTTTAATTGATCATAAAACAAATACAAAATTGACTGCAACGTGCAGCTTTATATTATAATTTATATTTTTTTTTTTTTTTTATCAACAATTATATTTAATTATAATGAAACATTTAATGTTTGGATTCGTTGTATATACTAATTTCATCGAATTTTGCTAAATGCTAACATAAGCATACAAACATAATTATGTCACGTGTCATACACATCGTTTTCAATGATGCTAATATTCATAAATAAAGATTTGTTCCCAATAATTTATCCGTTTCTATATGTGCATAATATTCCTACATATATGTATAATTTTTATATGTGTGTGGAGTAGAGTAAGTATTCACACACATTCAAATAAAGAGAATTACATCGACGTATCGCTGCGCTATCTAGTTGAGCAGGTGGTATCCATTTAAAAGACTTTGATAGGTTATTTTTGTTTCTTTTTATATATCCAGGATCTTTCATAACCTATCTGGATGCAACTTACAAGCTTAATACGTAGATAAATTTAATAATGATTGGCAATAATAAGAGATTGAAAAAGTTAGAACGAATAGATATTTGTATTTGTTACTGTAAGTATTATTATAATTTTATTAAGAAATAATATAAAATGTTTAAAATAAGAATTAATCTAACTCATGAATTTTAATGATGCTCACAATGAATCATAACTTTCAATTATTATGATTATTATAAATTGATAAATCAGATAGATTAGATAGATTGATAAAGATATTAGATAAACTGATAAAAAGATTAGATAAATTGATTATAGTCATTGATTAACTTAATTTTTATTTACCATTTGAAGCAGGTTTAAAATGAAAGTAATCATTTTAAAGTTTCAGTTACATGATGCTGTCAAAAAAATAATTATTTACAATTATATTTATAATAATTATATTCTATAAGATGCAACCAGATGGATTGATCAGTTAATATTGAACAAAAGGTTATTTGAATCATTTAAATAAGTGAAACGCGAGCATTAATTGCGTTGGAATTATTTATAAATAAAAATTTCTAATTTTCCAGCTAAGAATAAGAATTTAATTGTGTATCATGACCTTTCATCCGTTACAAAGAAGATCCACGTTTCTAATAGGATTTGGAATCGGTTTTGTTTTGGCTACATTGTTTTATTTAATAGGAAATTTTGTTAATGAAAGTACTATTTATAATGAGAAAAAGTGGCAATATCAACAGTATTCAGATGATTTATCTATCGTTTGGATGACACCTATCAATTTTCTCTCAAGAGGAATCAAGTTTCGTAATTGGATCAAAAGCAATTTGACTAAGGGATTAGAAAATGTATCCTATGACAAGTGGTTTGCTGGACACAATTTGCAAAGAAATGCCATCGATATGGATCGTTACTTGTACGAACCAAAATCAGATAATACTTCGCAGGAATCTGTTACGTTGGAATCTAATTGGTTGAAATCTAAAATATTTATTACGTGTATCGTTTTTGTGGAGAAAGTTAAATTGGCGAGATCCATAAAAGATACTTGGGGTAGTCATTGCAATAAAATTTATTTCTTTGGACAACGCATACATGATTCTCATATACCTATCATCAATTTTACTATGAAGTTTCAATCTTCCTGGCATTTTCTATGCGAAATTATGAATTATATATGGAAAGACAATGAAGTCAAAGAATGGATACTTTTTGTGAAAGACGATATGATGGTGATACTAGAAAACTTACGTTACATAGTCGCACCATTAAATTATGAAGAAAATTATTATTTGGGTCATGCGGTTGTAATGTGGGGTCAACCGTATAACGTTGCTCAAGCAGGCTATGTATTAAGTAAAGGATCGCTTAGAAAAATGATAGAAATGTTTAACACGTCTGAAAAATGTGCAGCTGGTGGTAAATATTGGAAAAAGGAAGATTATTATCTTGGTAAATAATTTATTTATTATTTTATTAAAATTGAAAATACTATATGTAAATTGTAATGTATAAATTTTAATGTTACGTACAGGAAAACATTTATCGTCTATGGGTATACTACCAATGGATACACGGGATGAATATTTAAGAGGAACTTTTCATGGTTATACTTTAAATAATTTATTATGGGGAATTGCAAAACCTGGTAGTTATTGGACACATGCTTTGTATCCTACACAAAAAGAATGTTGTTCTTCCATGTCAGTAACATTTAGTGCTACCGAAGCTGACAAAATGTTTACTTTTAATTATTTGTTATACAATTTACATATTTTTACCAATAAAGGAGTTTTTGGAAACAAACGTGCTCCTATGTCTTTGCCGGAAGAAGATGTAAGATTTTATAAATTAATTATTTATTTATTTTTTTATATATTTTTTATTTTGCATTCTTACGAATACAGTTATCTATTTGTTTTATTAGGTTGCATATTTATAATAATATTTACCTTACTTATTATTATTAATTGTAGGTATGGAAGATTGCATTAAAAGAAGAATTTAATATAACTAACTTGAATGAGATTTCTAGCGATGCATATTATGAAATATGGCATTCGAAGTATTCAGAACCCGAGCAATTGATATTGAAAAATTATCCAAATACTTCCAACGTATTAACTTCTATTTTGACTGCTTATGAATCTAGAAATCAAACTTTAGATAAATTATCGTTGAAATAAGAAATAGAAAAAGACTAGATTTATACCATGACGTTTTCTATGAGGAAAAAAAAATTATATATATATATATTTGTTATAACATAAAATTAATGAATATCAGTGTTATTTTACAAATATTGTCTTTAATAATATGTTAATATGTTATATAATATTATTCAATATCATGACAAATATAATAATTATAATAATAATAACAATAAAAAATATTTAATAAATTATTTGATATTTTCATACTTTTTGTGTCACATTACTTTATTTGGAAGAAAAAATATAAATATATGTATTTATAATTCACACAACACAGTTAATGTCTTGATATTCTAAATGGCTATCCAAAGTATTATAACACTATGTATTACATTCTCTTAATTATTTGATAAACATTTCCGTTGTGGTCTTATCTACCACATTAGTATACATAATGACCGTGATAATGAAAATATATTTTAATATAACTGATATCGTACAGATATTAATAAGTTCAGCGTAATAGAAAAAAAAGAAAGATTATTCTATTTATATTTTGAAAATATAAAAATAATCTAAAGAAACACGTGTCCTACAATGGTTTGTATTTTTTAGTTTAATTATTTATTGCATAATAACAATACAAATAGAATAAAAAGTTATAATTTATGGGTAACGATAATTCTTACACCGAAGCAAATAATATATTTAAAATATATCTTTATTTTTTTTTCTCAAGAAAGGTCCACGAGGATGAAGTCGAAGATTATAAATAATTTATTAATAAGCTGGTTCTATGTAACTGACCTATTTTTTTATCAAACAATTCGTCAGGAAGTTGACGATTTTGCAGAGCTTATCAATCATTAAGTTATCTATTTCCTTTCAAACGAAGCTATATAAAAGAAGAGAATTATGGTAATAGTTATTAAAAAGAATTAATCGCTGCAGACGGTTATTACGTACAATATTTAACTAGTTTTCATTTTTATCTAATAAATGCCGAATTTTGATTTTTTTTTCTTTTTTTATAAATAAAGCATCGTTAGTTAAATGTTATAGATATTGTTAAGATGGTGTTTGGTAAATTAATATTACTGTTTATAGCAACAATAACTGCTACTGCACTAATAGAAGAAAGAGAATTGGAAAGGGATGAGTAAGTATTTATAAAGTGAAAATACTTCGTATTAATTTTGGTATTAAATATTAATAATTTTTAGTTTGTTATAATTTTTTCAACATTATAATTAAATGTATCAGTTGTATCAGTTGAATCAAATTTTTTTTTTTATTTAGACGTAAAGTAATTGATTCAATTATTAGAACTAAGGATGGTAAAAGAAAAAAATTATATGTTGGTGGTTGTATTGAAATGCCAGATGCACCGATAAATGGAAATATAAGATGTTCTACAGATAGGTATGTATTTTTAATAACAAATATATTATAATCATATGAAAATGTGTTATTGCAAATATGAAATTATTTATAATATATTGTTCTTTTTAGTGGATGTATTGTCCGTTGTGATGATGGTTATCAATTTCCAAATGGAGCAAATCAATTAGCTGTAACATGTAGTAATGCAAAGTGGTATGTTCCTGGCACTGATTGGAGTACAATACCACATTGTGAACGTATGTTATAATTAAAAAAAATATATTATCAGCATAACATAGTACAGTATTGTATAGTATAGTATATACATGATGTCCTGAGTTTTACCAGCCAAACTGTGGGAATATATCTTACGAATAGAAATAAAAAAATATTCTTAGAAATAATTTATTAAAAAGATATAAACAAATGGAATTGAAATAGTTTGATCGGTAAATCGTGGAACACCTTGTATATGTTTTTAATGTCTAGTTATTTGTCATTAAATTTATATGTTTCATAGAAATATTAAAAATTTATTAATAAATATATTTTTTTTGTTAATAAAATTAAAACTATTTATTATTATTTTAGCAATATGTATGCCAAATTGTCAAAATAGTGGAATTTGTTTCGCACCGGATCAATGTCATTGTCAAGAAAATTTTTCTGGACCACAATGCCAATTTGAAAATAAACCATGTTTGGATTCTGTGCCATCTGTTCTTAATTCTCATAGACGTTGTGATTCTAAGTAAATTACTCATATTTTATTTACTTTTATTCGTCTGTTTAATAAAAAAAATTAATAGAAAAATATTAATATATATATTTTATTTTCAGATTTTGTACCATATCTTGTTTGGAACATTTTGTATATCCAGATGGGTCATCAGTTGCTAATTTGGTTTGTGAAAGTGGTAACTGGGTACCAACCAGAACAGATTGGGTATCAATTCCAGATTGTACACGTAAGTTTAGAAAAACCGTATTATTTTGTTACATGTACTTATTTAAAACATTTTCTAAATATTTTATTTGACAGCTGTTTGCAATCCACCGTGTCAGAATGGTGGTAATTGTCTTCCTAGAAATGTATGCCAATGTCCACAAGAATTCAGAGGACCTCAATGTCAATATTGTAAAAATTTTTAATATATTCTTATAAAAATACTTTAAACATATTATTTAAACTTCATTCACACATTAATAAATAATAATTATATTGTTTATAGCAATGAATGTCTGTAACAGTGAAAAACTGAACTTCAACGGTGGTATTTACTGTATTGGCTCAGAGAATATAAATTCTTGTAAATTAAATTGTCCACTTGGGATAGATTTTGAATTTCCACCAGCAGATGCTTATATTTGTAATTATGATACAGGAGTTTTCTTACCACAACCGATACCTCAATGCAAAGTTGATAATAATATAATTATACACACCGACAGTACTTCGTATAATTCGTATGTTCATAAATCTAATTTTACATGGTCATTCGAAAATATGTTTGAATCCAACGAAAGAAATAATTCCAGTGACTTTTTTAAATTACATAGAGGTGACCAAATAATAGAGGTAATAAAATATATTTAATATAAAAAAAAGCTCTAGAATCTAGGTAACGCATTCCTATATATTTTAATTTTTTTCAGAATTTATTGGATAATAACTTAATAGTTATAGAAGAAAAACGACCAGAACCGAAGACTTGTTTTACATGGGGTGGTGCACATTATAAAACTTTTGACGATCAAATTTTCAGCTTCGAAAGTAATTGCAGTCATACTATGTTGCAAGAGAGAAACAATGCTATTTTAACAATAGCTGTACAAAATAGTCCAAGCTGCCAAACGGAATTTCGTTGTTTTAAAATTATTAAACTTTTTATTGGTGAAAAAGAATACACTCTTTCACGAAATGAAAAAGATATACCTGAATTTCGTAGCATTAAAAAATCTTTTCCGATACCAGTTCAATTACCAGGTTTACGCGTTGAGATGTCAGCGCACTTCATTATTGTTTATTTAGACTCTCTGGGAGTTAAATTGAAATGGGATGGAGCTTTGTTAGTACAAATAGATGCTTCTGAAACTATGTGGAATAGAACAGTAGGTTTATGTGGAAGAATGAATGGTGATCCTAACGATGATTTGATAGGAAAAACTGGAAATCATCCGACAAGTATCAAAGCATTAGCCAATAGTTGGCAAATTAAAAATATTGGTGGTGAGTTTTAAAATCTTATGTATTTAAAAATATTCACAATATAATTTCTTATATCTTATTATTTTATATTTCTAGAAACATGTAACGAAAATCTAAAAGAACAGCATTCTTGTCCATCGCATTCGCAGCTTGCACAAGAAGCTTATGAATTTTGTACACAATTATTATCAGATAATAAATTTCGAAGTTGTTCAAGTACATTGAAGATTTCAGATTTGGAATTAGCTTGCGTTTGGGATTATTGTGCTTGTAACGATTTAGATAAGAGAACTTGTGCTTGCGAAACGATGAATGTTTATGTAAGACAATGTGCGCATAAAGGGATTGTTTCTTTGGCTGGCTGGAGGAATGAAGATCTTTGTTGTAAGTTATTATTGCAATTATTGGACGTATTGTATTTTATTAAATTATTATCAAAATATATATTTTTATCTTCTCACAGCGATGCAATGCACAAAAGGACGTATTTACATGCCATGTGGACCAAAAGCACAACCTTCTTGTGGTTCCGATATTGAATTTAATATAAATGATGTAGATTGCGAAGAAGGATGTTTCTGTCCTAAAGGTTCTTTGATGCATGAAGATAAGTGTGTACCACAAGAAGAATGTCCTTGTAGATTAAGAGGAAAATTATTTCATCCTGGAGCAAGCGTTGCAAAAGATTGCAATACTTGTACATGTACTTCTGGCAAATGGATTTGCACGCAAGTTCAGTGTAGTGCTAGATGTGCTATCATTGGCGACCCACATTATACAACTTTTGATGGGAAACATTATGATTTTATGGGTAAATGTAAATATTATCTATTAAAAGGTGAGGATTATAGCATTGAAAGTAAAAATGTTGCATGTTCCGGAGCAATATCAGAAGTAAGTAATTGTTTTAGACAAATGAATATTACATACTTCATTAATATTGTTGAACAAGTAATTAAAATATTTTTGTCATATTTTTATTTAGTCTTTAGGTTTTACTCCCTCTGAGACGCCTTCTTGCACAAAGACAGTAACAATAAGAACAGAAAAAACAACTATCCAGTTAAAACAAGATAAACAATTAGTTATCAATGGAGAGGATATTAATAAATTGCCACTTTCTGTTAATGGAATTAAAATACAAACTGCGAGTAGCATATTTCTTGTTGTTCGTATGTTAAATGGTTTAGAAGTATGGTGGGATGGCATATCACGTGTTTACATCAATGCACCAGCAGAATTTCATAGTACGTTTGATACCTAATCTTTTTATTGATATAATTTTCTTTTAAATATTTTAGTGTAAAATAAATTTTTAATTTTATTTGGTATATTTTATTAGGTAAAACAAAAGGACTGTGTGGAACATTTTCTAATAATCAGAAAGATGATTTTATAACACCAGATGGTGATATTGAACAGGTAGTAACTCTGTTTGCCAATAAATGGAAAACAAATGAACAATGTTCAGTTGTTCATGAAAGAGAACCAAAACATCCTTGCGATTTGAATCCACAAAAGCGTGCTTTTGCGAAAGAGTATTGTTCTAAATTGTATACTGATATATTTGCTGGTAATTGATTTGAGATTTTGTTTTTATTCTGATTTATAAAAAAAGTACATACACACACACTATAATAATAATAAAATCTGATTTTAGATTGTCACTGGTATGTCGAACCAGATGTATTTTACAAAGATTGTTTATACGACATGTGTACATGTACGACTGACATCAAGAAATGTTTCTGCCCTATATTATCAGCATATGCAAAAGATTGTGCAGCGGCAGGAATAAAATTATTATGGCGTTATGAAGTTCAAGAATGTAGCATCCAATGTCCTGGAGGTCAAGTATATCAAATTTGTGGCAATAGTTGTAAAAGGTATTTATATAAATTTGGATTAAAATGAATCGTATATAGGTTTTGAGTTAAAATATATTTAAAGTAAAATTATATTTTTTTAGATCATGCGGAGATATATCTTTTAATCCAGATTGTAAAGAAGAATGTGTAGAAGGTTGTAATTGTCCTGAGGGTCAAACGTTGGATATTACGGGTGAATGTATTCCGATTGGTCAATGTCCTTGTATTTATTCAGGTATTGAATTCAAAGCTGGTTATCAAGAAATACGACCTGGACAAAAAGGGCAAGATTTATGCACTTGTATAGGTATATTAATCATGATTCAATAAATTGGTGTATAATAGATGAAAAATAATTCATTTATCTGTGAGATTAAATTTTTGTATAGGTGGTAAATGGGATTGCAGACTGGCTACGTCAGAAGAGCTTAAAAAACATCAATCAGTTAATTATACATCAGTTCATTGTTCTGCAACAAAGAATTTAGAATTAACAGATTGTGAGCCAGTAAAACCAAGAACATGTTACAATATGCACATACCGGTTATGGAAAGTCCAATTACTTGTCAACAAGGATGTATTTGTAAATCTGGTTATGTTTTGGATGTAATCAATGGTATTTGCATTAAAGAAGATGAATGTCCTTGTCATCATGGAGGAAAAAGTTATAAAGATGGATCAATAATACAAAGCGATTGTAATACTTGCCAATGTGAAAGTGGTAAATGGAATTGCACAAATAGAATATGTGCAGGTATAATTATTTGAGAATATTTAATATTTTATTGTATTTGAGTTATACTTTCATTTTGCATTGCATTTAAAATGATAAAATAATTTTCTTTCAGGTGTTTGTTCTGCATGGGGTGATTCTCACTACGAAACGTTCGATGGGAAATTGTTTAATTTCCAAGGCGTATGCGATTATATTTTAGCAAAAGGTGCCCTCAGTAAAGAAGAAACATTTTATATTTCTACCCAAAATGTTCTTTGCGGAACAACTGGTGTCTCTTGTTCTAAATCCATAACACTTAAAGTAGGACACGGTGCGAATCAAGAAATAATTACACTAACAAAAGGAAAAGCATTGCCTAAAGGAAACTTTAAAAGGATTGCAATTAGGACAGTAGGTTTATTCGTGTTCCTTGATGTGCCTGATTTAGGTTTAGTACTACAATGGGACAAAGGTACATATATATATATGTGTATGTGTTGTTGTAATTACAAATTGATATTTTAAATATTTAATTTAGGTACTAGAGTTTATATTAGATTAAACCCAAAATGGAAAGGACACACGAAAGGTCTTTGTGGTGATTACAATGATAATAGCGAGGATGATTTCAAAACACCTTCCGGTGGTATTTCTGAAGTTTCTTCTAATTTGTTTGGAGATTCATGGAAGATAAACGATTTTTGTCCTGAACCCAAAGACATTAAAGATCCATGCGAGCAACATCCAGAACGTAAATTATGGGCTATCGAAAAGTGTAACATTTTGAAATCTGATCTTTTCCGATCATGTCACTCTGAAGTGGATATTGAATTTTATGTGAAAAATTGTATCTTTGATACATGCAGTTGTGATACAGGTAATTTAATTATCATATTTTTATTTAGAAAAACAATTTTAAATAAATTTATTTGAATATGCATTTCTGTTTATACAAGGTGGCGATTGCGAATGTCTTTGCACATCATTAGCAGCATATGCTCAACAATGTAATGCTAAAGGTGTTCCTATAAAATGGCGTTCCCAAGATCTTTGTCCAATACAATGTGATAAAGAATGCAGTTCCTATTCTCCATGTATTTCAACATGTCCACACGAAACTTGTGATAATTTATTAACTATTAAAGATAACTTACATCTATGTTCACAAGACGCATGCATCGAAGGTTGTTTATTTAAACCGTGTGCCAATGGGTATATATATAAAGATGCTAATTATACGGAATGTATTCCTAAAGCAACATGCAAGCCAATATGTGCAGAAATTAATGGGGTATGTTGGCTAAATATTTTTTTTAGAACAGCATTAACAATCCTGTTATATTTATTTGGAGTTAATGTGTCTGTGGATCTAAATTGTTATTAATTATTTATATTTCAGACTGTTTTCTTGGAAGGCGATGAAGTTAGCAACGATAATTGCAAAACTTGTTTCTGTAGTCGTGGTAAAGTAATATGTCAAGGTGGACCATGTGTAACTGTTCCTACAATTCCTATAATTCCTACAATTCCTTTGGAAGAATCATTAAAATGTGTCGATGGTTGGTCTGCTTGGATTAACAAAGATCAAAATGTAAAAGGAATAAAATTAAATGACATTGAACCATTACCAAACTGGATTGATTTGGTAAGACATTAATTTGTATAATATTATGCTCATATCTTTCTTCCAATTTAAAAACTTGAAGTATAGTTTATATTAAAATATATTAAAGGCATCAATCGAAGGTTCAGCTATTTGTACAAAGGAACAAATGATTGATATACAATGTCGATCAGTAAAAAATCATTTAAGTCCAAAAGAAAGTGGCTTGGATGCTGAATGTAGTTTGGAACGTGGCCTTTATTGCAAATCACAGCCAGATTTGCCATGCATAGATTTTGAAATTAGTGTTTTGTGTCAGTGTTCACCAGAAACTACAGCAACATCAACTACAGTTTCAAGTATGTAACATAATTAATTGGTACGATGCTTGTAAATTAATACACATGTTGAATTTTACTTTATAATAATTTTTAGCTTCTACCGAAATACTGAACAACAATGTTTGCGAATTAGAAAATTCTTATAAAAAGCATCCAACAGATTGTCACATATTTTATCAGTGTGCTCATAATGTCTGGGTTGAAAAAACATGCGACTCTGATATGTTTTACAATCCAAATTTTCAAGTATGCGATTGGCCAGCTAATGTTATACTTGTAAGACCAGAATGTTATATCAAACAAACGACTCCGAGTAAACAAATCCAATGGACCAAAAATATTACCACATCTTATGAAAATACATTGGTTACAACGGAGAAGAAAAAAGTTACAACTACAAGTAAGAAATATATTAAATTTACTTTTTTATATTCATTTATATTATTTTATTAAAATTTGTTTATTTTACAGGATTATGCAAAGATGATGAAAAATGGAACGATTGTGCTATTAAATGTAGTCAAACTTGCGAATACTATCGTTTTTCTTTATCAGAACAAGGCCTTTGTAAAGGAGACACAGATTGCATTCCAGGTAAAAACAAATTTAATTATTAATTATTATATGTGAAATTATTATTTCTCTTAAAAGATAAATAATAATTATTTAATCTTTATTAGGATGTGTATCATTAAAAAGAACAGAATGTCCTTCGTCTAAATTTTGGAAAGATTTTGAAACATGCGTTGACTCGGTCGATTGTACTTGCAAATCTCACAATGGAGAAAGTATCAAACCAGGCAACGTTGTTAAAGAAAGCGAGTGTGAAATATGTCAATGTATTCATAATTATTATACATGCGATAATACTGTGTGCACAAATGTTACTCATCGAGTTGAGCCATTGTCATCGTTAGTAGATAATCATACTGTTGAATTGTATTTTTGTTTTTATGAAAGAAGGGAAATATGTTATTAATGAAGTATAATTAATTTTTAGTACATCTACACCAATGTTTAATTATGAGACGAAGCCTTCAACTTTGATTACTACAGAAGAAAATATAATTATTGTAACCAGTACTGTAACTCCACCTGAACAATGCGATAGTGGTAGATATATACCACTTATTCAACAATCTGCAACAAATGAAGTTTCTTTTAATGCTAGTAGTAGTAATGGCATTAGATTCCAACCTGAGAATGCAGTATTTGATAATCAAATAACAAAGGAACCAATTAGAAGTTGGCAACCACAATTTGTTGACAAAAATCAATGGTTTGATATTGTTCTCTCAACACATTAGAAAGTATTTTTAATTTCATAAAATTTAAACAATTTTTTTTAACAATATTTATTTATTAGGTTTACTATAGAATTTCAACACCCTTTACCAATTTATGGTATCATCTTAAAAGGTTCTCCTATTGATGATAAATTTGTAACAAGTTATCAAATACTTTTTTCCGATGATGGTCATGCATTTTCATACATAATGGATAATACAAAACAACCACGTATATTTAGAGGACCCGTTGACGGTTTCGAGGCAGTTGAACAAAAGTTTTATGAACCTATCGAAGCTAAAATTATTCGAATAAATCCTTTGACATGGCATAATGGAATTGCTATCAAAGTTGAACTACTTGGTTGCGATGAAAATGTAATTAAAACTACTACTACGAATAATATATTATCAACTATAACAGAATTTTTTGATACAACAACTGTTAAGTATTTCGAGAAAACTATAAACCCAGGTAACATATGTTTTTATTTAATATTTCTATCTTTTTTAATTAAATTCTTCTAAAAGAACAAATTAATTCACACTATATAACAGTGTGCGAAGATTCCATGGGGTTGGACAATGGATTGATGTCAGATGCACAAATTTCTGCATCCTCTTCTTTCGACAATTTATTACCAAGTCTCAAATTATCAGCACCAGGCATATGGAGACCTAAATTGGATAATTTAAATCAATACGTTCAATTTGACTTTTTGGAACCACGAATTATAACAGGAATTAAAACTAAAGGAGATAATAATATATGGACAACTGTATACAAAATTTCTTACAGTATTGATGGTCGTCAATGGAATCAAATCATTAATGACGATAACATCGAAGTTGAATTTTTAGGAAATTTTGATTCTGTCAATATTAAAACTAATTTATTTGAGAAACCATTGCGAACAAGATATTTAAAAATACAACCAATCAAATGGCATGAGCATATTGGATTGAAAGTTGAAGTACTTGGATGTTTCTCACCATATCGTAAGTATTTATTATAGATATTTAATATAAATAATTATTAATTATTTTTATATTATATTAAAGTAAAATATTTTTAAATATATGATAAAATTATTTTTTCAGCTATAGTAACAACAGAATTGCCTACTTCGACGGAACTAATTATAACAGAATGTAATATATGTGATGGTATATTAATAGAAAATACAACTACATGTAATTGCGATCAATCTCTTTGGTGGAACGGAGAAACTTGTGTTTCTAAACAAAACTGTCCATGTGTTGTTGGTCATATCTCGTAAGCAAAAATACTCGTAATAATTACTCATAATAAAAAAATAGTTAATAATATGTGTATACATCTACACAATTATTTGATAACATACATTTGAATTATATTAGGTATGCTGTTGGATCAATTTATGAGTCAGAAAATTGTCAACAATGTTCTTGTACTTTGGGTGGTATATCTTCATGTATACCAAAGAAATGTGAACCGTGTTTAGAGCCAGGAATGCAATCAGTTATCATAGAATTATGCAGTTGTATTTGCAAATCTTGTCAATATGGTACAAGATACTGTCCAACAAGTAACACTTGTTTAAATGAAACTTTATGGTGCAATGGAGTACAGGATTGTCCTGATGACGAGAAGGATTGTCCAAAAATTGAAACACCAATTAATCGCTTTGAATTTACGGATGTAGTTAAATATACAACCACTCCAAGTCCTGCTAAAACCACTGTTCCAGGTAAACTAGTAATTATTTATATTTTGTCTTTGTGATTTTATATTTATACATTTTACTTTAATATAATAAGAAAAATGTATTTAGTTCCTTCAGTTCAATGCGAAGAACCTGTATGTCCTATTGGATACAAGACAGTTATACGGGGTGGTTGGAGTAAACATCATATAAGTAAAGCTTATAATAATGTTTATGAACATACTTTCATCGATAATAATAATATTTTTACGAAAGGTAAACGAAGACCTACTAAGCATCCAACTAAAACAAATTATAGGTGAATATAAATGCATTATAATATTTATTATATTAATACATTAAATGCTACACCGGTTCCTATGAATCAGCCTTAGACTTTCTGTTTAGGCTACATTGGTCACCGATTGCCAACATTCTTATGTTTTTCTACAACTGATAAATCATCGTGGTCTAAACAGAATGCTTAACAAAAATGACTTAGTACTTGATGCGTGAAATTATTTTTACTTTTATTAATTTATTTAATTTTATGATGTATATATTTTTTTTAGAAAATCATGGAAATATCATGAAACTGTTAACCATGATATTTATAACAGCCAAGGAAGTATGGTTTGTTCACATTTTACATGCGTTCCGATTAAACCACCATTGGTATTTGGTGGAATACCAGAAGAAGAAAATTGTCCAGAAGTAACATGTCCTCCAAATTATACAATCAAATATGAAAAAATGAGTATGTATAAGATTGAAAAATGTCGAAAGTACACATGTGAACCTCCGGTACCGTTAGAAGCTATTTGCAATGTCACAGGAAAAACATTTAATACGTTTGACAATTTGGAATATAAATATGACATATGCAATCATATTTTAGCGAGAGATATGTATAGAAATAAATGGTATATAACGTGTAAGTAAATAATATTTAAATTATATGTTTATTTTATGTGATCATTTGTATTATTTTTTTTTTATTTTTATATTACATTTGATTGATTTCAGTGGAAAAATTATGCGATGGTATACAATGCTCAAGAAATTTAGCAATATTTATTGACGATGAAGTAATAGTTTTATATCCAGACATGCACATAGATATCAACGATTATACTTATACATCAAATCAAGTTGGACGTCTTGGTGATAAATTTAAATTATTTAAAGTGTCACGTGTTGGTGATACCATATATCTTATTTGCAATCATTATGGATTCTGGGTCATGTGGAATATGGATACAAATGTTAAGATTGGTATTAATAAAAAATTAAATAGTCTTGTTGATGGGCTTTGTGGTTACTTCGATGAAAACATATTAAATGATAAACAAATGCCGGATGGAAGACAATCTAAAAGTACTGTTGAATTTGGTAATAGTTGGATAATGGAAGGCGCATTGCAATGTGAATCTCAGGTTTGTGTTTATAATAGTAGATTTTTAAAAATATAATAAATCTAATATTTTTATATACAATAAACTCTTTTTTGAAGGCGTGTCCATATGATATTAAAGAACAAGGATGGAAAATTTGTAACATGATAAAAGATAGATCTTTAGCTATTTGTTCTGGTGTCGTGGATTTGGATAAATTCTTATCGAGATGTTTAGAAACAGCTTGCACTTGTTTACGCAGTAAATCTACTTATGATGACTGTCGTTGCCGGACATTGACAACTTTTGTTACAGAATGTCAGAGTAACAATCAAAATATTGATTTGTCAACTTGGAGAAATATTTATGATTGTCCTGGTAATTGTTCAGCACCCTTCGTGCATAAAGATTGTTTCCGGTAAGATTTTTAAATATATTAATAAATATTTAATGTATTTTGTATTATATATATGTAATTTTTATTAATTATTTATTTATAATATAGGAATAAATGCGAACGTAGTTGTAACGATTTACAAGAAGTTGATCCTTGTCCAGTTATGGAAGGTGTCTGCTTCTCTGGTTGTTTCTGTCCAGAGGGTACTGTACGTAATGGTGATAACTGTATTCCAACAAGTGAATGTCGTGACTGTATTTGTGAAGGATTTGGAAATTCATTTATTAGTTTTGATAGAAAAAATTTCACATTCGAAGGAAATTGTACATATATTTTATCGAGAGATATTGTCAACGAGGCAAATTCACAACATAAAAATCATACGTATCAGGTATAATAATTGTTTTTTATTTATAGATAAATGTTAATAACATAATTAACTTGATTTTATAATATAACAGGTCTTAGTTTCCAATATTATTTGTGACACTGGTATTTGTACTGAAGGTATTATTGTTTTGTACGAGTCGCATATTATCAAAATCATCCAAGTATCTATTGTAAGAATTGTACGTATTTGTATCTTATAAAATATACAAGAAATATGATAGTTAAAATGTCTATAAATAATATTATTTATTTTTTAATAGTTAGTAGAAATAAATGTTGATAATACAGTAGTGGAAACATTACCTTATGAAACGCACTGGTTGAAATTGGAAGAAACGCCTGGAAAATATTTGAAATTATTAATACCAGCTATTCAATTAGAAATTACAATTACGCAACCCAATTTTGCATTCACAGTTAGAGTTCCATCGCGAATATTTGGTGATGCTATTGAAGGTTTATGTGGAAATTGTAATAATGATATTGAAGATGATTTGAAACAAAAAGATGGAAAGGTAAGAAGAATATTTAATAAATAAATATAATCACATTAAAATATTTGTATTATTTTATATTATTTCTTATTTTTAGATTACAGATAACGTAGAACAATTTGGCAAAAGTTGGTTGGTTGATAATTTACCATTCGACTACCATCGAGACATTCAAAATTGCGTATCTAAACAAAAACATATATGCAACTCGCAGAAAGTAGAAAATGATTTGTGTAATCAAATTTTAAGCACGGTATTTGCTCAATGCCATGATCTTGTTAATCCCGATCCATATTTGTCTATTTGTCAAGATTCATTGTGTATTGGAAAAGATTACTGCGATAATTTAGCAGCATATGCAAGGAAATGTGCTGAAGCAGGTTTATGTATTGATTGGAGGACGTATGACATATGTCCATATACATGTCCACCATGTATGTCCTATAATTATTAATATGAAAGTAACAATTAATAAAAATGTTAATTTATTTTTTATTTGCTTATTATTTACAGATTTACAATATAAACCATGCGGTTTTGGATGTACTTGTGATAATATTAACGCAGAAAGTAACAAAACATGTAATGTGCAGTTTGAAGAAGGATGCTTCTGCCCAGAAAATTATGTACTTCACAATAACACATGTATCGAACGAAAGAAATGTTTAGTGTGCGACGAAGATGGTCACATTGAAGGAGATATTTGGTATTTAGATAAATGTACTACGTGCACTTGTCAGAATAAACGAGTTAATTGTCAGAAAATAGAATGCCCGACGTTAGACACAATTTGTGAAGAAAACATGACACCTAAACTTGTATCCGGTACTGAAACTGATTGCTGTCCTAAATATTTGTGCAGTAAGTACAAACAAATTAATAATAGTTTTATAATCCTATTGATTTTTTTCTGTTTTATTTTATACAATAATAATATTAGTTGCAGCAACGGAATCTCCATTATGCGAAGAAATGCAGCAACCGGAATGTGGATTTGGACAAGTTATGAAATTGCATACGGATACTAAAGGATGTAAAAAATTCGTTTGTGGTATGAAATACATATGTATGAATATATTTAATTAGATTGAATTATATTTAATATTGACGGATTAATATATAAATTACTGTAGAATGTTTACCAACGGAAGAATGTCCTGCATTGCAAGACATTGAAGTAGACGTTGAAATATTGGAACCTGGTATGGAAACAACGATGAATACAGATGGTTGTTGTCCGAAATTACATAAGATTTGTAATCCACTGATGTGTCCTTCATCACCAGTTTGTCCTGATTATTATATACTAAGTGAAAAGCCATTAAAAAGTGCATGTTGTTCACATTATGAGTGTAGTAAGTATAAAACTATACATTTCACGTTAATGTTTAAATATATTCATAATATATAAATTAATGGAAAATAATGTTAATTTTTTAGAACCACCAAAAGATATCTGCATTTATAATGCAACATCAAATACAAGCTCACAGTATGTAATATCAAAAACTATTGGAGAAGAATGGAAAGAAAATAATTGTCGAACATGCGTATGCGAAAATTCAGATTCAGGTCCTGAAATAAAATGTTTAACGGTAACGTGTCCTGATGTTAAAATTCATCCAGATATAAGTGATTTTGTAATGGAAGAAGTTTTATTAAACGATGAATGTTGTCCAAGTTTGAAACGTGTTGCATGCAGGGAAGGAGATCAAATTTATAAGGTAAGATTAATTTGGAGAATCTTGAGTATTGCAATAAATTAGATTTTTGTTTTCAATTAATATAAATTATATATTATTACTTGTTAATTATTTTTTACAGGTTGGTGAAACGTGGAAACCAGATCAAGAAGATGCATGCATTACAAAAGAATGTATAGAAGATGCAAATAACATACAAAAACAAATCAAAGTACAAAATTGTAATGTTTCTTGCGAATATGGTTACGAATATCAACCATCTAACGACAAAAGCAGTGATTGTTGCGGAAAATGTGTTGCTATTGGTTGTGTTGTAAACAAAGAAATTAAAAGTATTGGAGAAAAATGGTATTCCATTGATAATTGTGTCACATATTCTTGTGAATCTGTAGATGGAAGTGTAAGTATAAATAAAATTAATAATTGTGTTAAAATTTCTTATACATAATAATAAAATAATTAAATTTGATATGATATTTTTAGATATACATAAATTCAGTAACCGAGGTATGTCCTGAAATTAATCTAATCGATGAAGAAGAATATGTCATTGAGAAATATTCTCTGCCTAATAAATGTTGTCCAGTTACCGTTAAAACAGCTTGTCGTGATGATGGTAGAATTTATCAGATAGATGAACAGTGGAAACATCCAACTAATGATTGCATCACTCAAATATGCAAATCTAGAGATAATGAAGCTATAAAAGTACTGGATTATAAAACTTGTTCTGAGGAATGTCCTATGGTAAAAGATTATATTATTTTTATTATTATAAAAAATAAATTTAATGTACATAATTTTAATATTAAATTTAATTTGTTAACAAGGGTTGGAAGTATCAAGCATCGGAAGATAATAAATGTTGCGGAGAGTGTCAGCAAATATATTGCGTGGATGAAAATATTCTTTACGAACCTGGTCAAACGTGGTCTTTTAACGATAACTGTACGACATATACTTGTTTACAAAAAAATAATCAGGTATAATATAAAATAATATTTTTTATATAGTATAAAAATGATTATGAAATTATACATTAATTTCATAGAAAATTGTTTCGAATAATTTTAGTTCATGATTAGTATGAGTTCTGTTGATTGTCCTGATGTTACGCACTGTCCAAAAGAATCTTTATATTATGATGGTTGTTGCAAAAAATGTAATTTACCAATTCTTAGTCAAACAGGTAAGTAATAAAGAAAAATTTGCAAACTGATATGACAATTGAATATTATTTAATGTTTATATTTTTCAATAGAAAATTGTATTCTTAACAAGATGAATTTAAGCGATACTATTGGTATTTTTATTGAAGAATCTAAAGCATTTGGAATTTGTAAAAACTTAGAGCCTGTAGAAGGAATTTCAAATTGTGTTGGAACATGTCAATCTGGAACACATTTTGATAAAGGTAAAATAAATCAATTAAAAATATTTAAAATATAAATATTTAATTTATTCAGGAATTTAATAAATTTCTTTTTTTTTCTATTTCAGAGACATGGATGCAATCTAGTTATTGCGAATGTTGTCAGCCAAAAGAATATCGTAATGTTGCAATTGAGCTTACTTGTGAAAATGGAGCAAAAATTTCAAAACAAGTAATACTACCAGTTTCATGCTCTTGTGATACATGTGCTTCAATAAAATAATCAAATGATTTTTAAAAGGTCATTTAATATTTTTATATAATATATTTCTGTTGCGTGTATGTGTGAAATAAAACAAGTAAATAATATAATTATGATATATTAATTGATATATCAGTATATGATAATGTTACATATTAGATTACTTTTATTAATATTTGTTATTTTCTAGATTACCTTTGGTCGATAAGTTAGGAAATAATTATAGTTACCTGTTAAGTCAGTCCAGTAATAAAATAATTTAACCATTAGTGGATAAATAATCAATTATCGATTAAACAATTTTATCATCAATATATAAGTAAGTTTTCTACTAATAATGATATAGTATACGTTTATTCCGTAGGAAGCGCTTTTTTAAAACATTATATATAATTGTAAGTTAAATAAAGATAAAAATATTATTTATATTAAAAAAGATTATTTAAATTAAAATTAACTAAAGAATATTATTATAATAAGTATTAATAACGTTAAAATATTATTCTGACTGTAATGATAAATTTTAATCAAGAAGTATATTTTTTAATGTTTTGTTTATCTTTCAGGTATGCAAGTAATTTTATTGATTAGATTTAAGAATATGTGAAGAGTATAATATAAATTATGAAGTCTCAAGAAAATAGCATCTTTCCAAAAAAGAGAGCATTTCTAATGTATTTAAATTTACAAATTTGCAAATTTATTAATTTCATCACAACTTTAGTATACAAGTAGGTTTCAAATCAATTTGTTTTATAGGAACTAACATTAATAACATATTTATTACAGCAATCAAGAAATTTATTAGACTATTTTTAAACAAAATTTCGTAATTAGTTATAATTTATTCATTTTAATTATTCCAATGATTTTCAATAGAAGAAGTAAAGAAGAAAAATAAGAAAAGAAGGTATCCAATTGATCTTTAAATGAAATATATATTTATTATTTTGTACATTTAGGAAGTAACCCAGAAGCTATAGACGAAACGTCTATTACATTTTCTTTTCGTTGCGATTGGAGACGGTTTTTGCTGAAACATCGGCTAGCTGATCCGGCATTTTCCAGGCCGCTTGCTTTATCGTTCGGTCTGATCCCTCTGTTCGTACCGCGGTGTTACAAGTTCCTGCAATCGATGTTTTCATCCCATCTTCCTAACCCAGCTCCGCCCACGCCCTTTCTCTTCTTTTTCTTCTTCTTCTTCTTCTTTAGTTCTCTCTCTCTCTCTCTCTCTTTCTCTCTCAATCTATTTTCATGTATATATTTCTTCTTCTATTTTACTATTTATCTTCATGTACTCTTTACACACACACACACGTATCTCTTTAGCTATTTATCTATCTAGTTTCATGTACTTTTTTTCTATCTCACTATTCTCATATTTTTATCCTAGTCTGCAACTATTACCTTAATGCACTATCTTTTACTATCTTTTATTCTCTTTCTTTCTCATTTACTTATTTTAGTCGGTATTTCTATCCTCATTCTACTACTACTACTACTCTTATTACTATTATTACTGTTACTACTATTATCATTATTACTACTACTAATATTACGTGATTGCAAAAGTTCGTGAAAATCGGGCACGAATTACTGATATTATTATTAATATTACTATTACTGTTACTGTCGCTATTATTAAAATCACTATTATTATTACTATTATTACTATATCACTACTTTCATGTACTCCATTTATATTTCTTGTTCCTTCATTTATTTTCTCTTCTACATTCATTCATTATTTTCATATTTTTATTCTTTTCGTTGCTACAACTATTATCATACAATATATTATTATAACTTTTAATTTACTATATCATTTCATTTATTTCCCTTTCATTCTTCTTATTCTTCTTATTCTTTTTTACTCATTGACTATCCTCATAACATTTTTATCCTTCTCACTACTACTACAACTATTACTTCCATGTCGACCTTTCCAAATAACCGATGCCATTTGTCTCTCTCTTCCCTTTCATCCTTCCCCCCCCCCTATTCTTCCCTTCACTCTCTCTCTCTCTTTCTCTTTCTACAAATCTATAGCGTATAAGCGCGAGGATGCGAGTTACCGTAGGTTTTTCCGTAAAACGTAGTAGGAAAGCTCGATTTGATGGTTTTCGAAGAGGGTCGTCGGGATTCTCGATTTCGAGAGCTTGGATTCCAACAAGAGGGAGATGATCGTTCATGGACTAAAACTCTCTGTCCTTCTGTTCGGTGATCCCGCGAAAGAAGAGGGCGAATAAAAGTCTAACAGTAAGCGATACTACCGAGACTTCCTTTTAACGTCCGTTCTTTTACGGACTTTTAGCGGCCGCGATACTGAACGATCGTTAAACCCTTCCCTTTCTTTCTCTCTCTCTCTCTCTCTTTCTCACTTTCTCACTTTTGGAACTCTTTTTACCTTTCTTCTTTTTTTTTGGTTTCATTTGTCTTGTCCAATGGAATTGGAAACGTTCTCGATGGTAATTGGGTACGATAAAATTGTTGGATCACTCGTTTGAATTTTTTATTAATTCGTTTGTATAATTACATTAATTTACGTTAATATGTAAATATTTGTAAATCGTTGTAGAAGAAAAATATCTGTTGATTTTGATTGAAAATGTAAATTGGTATTGTTACGTCGATTGGATTCTTTTTATTCGAGGTTATGTTTTCTTTCCTTTTTTTGTTTTAAGAAGAAAAAGAAGAAGATGAAGATATTGGTATTTTTGATTGACAGTGAAATAGTAGATTTGTTTGTTTTTTTTCTTCTTCTTTTTTTATCATTGTGTTAGGTATTATTTATTATTTAAAAGTGTCTTACCTTTTTGATGCGTAAATGTGCACGGTGAGACTGTTAGAGTCCCACCTTACTATGACAAAAACATTTAATTAAATTATTATTATTATTTTTTCTTACGTTCTTATATCATGTTATTTCTTTATTAATAAAAAGAACGTCAACCAACCTAGTGCAATGAAAAAAGGAATAAAATTTCGGTGCAGCGCGGTTATTTTAAATTATTTTTTAAAATTTCGTACCTCGAAGGGGTTAAATCGTGTGTAGATTTTAACGACGCGATGTAAATTGTTCATGATAAATGAAATAAAATCGATGAGAATATTGTTTTGGAAAATAATTATTAAAAATTGGATAATTTATGATATTTATATTATTATATAATACATTATCGATTCAGTAACACGTTAAAAAGGAAGAAAAAGAAAAAACAACTAGTTTTTAACTGTGCATCATTCCCCGAGGTAACGGATTTTGTTTCTCAGGTCCGTTGGATTCGAACGACGTCGAACGAAGATACACGTCGAGAGACACGCGATCTGATATTCAATATCCCAAGCTTTCTCCCTTGGGAGTATTTGGCTTCGAGTTGGCGTACGGTTCTCTCTATCCACTTTTCGCAAGTTTCCAACTTTCTCTCTCTTTCTCTTTCTCTTTTTCTTTCTCTTTCTCTTTTTCCGAAGACAGATGACAGATCTGAAAAGAATAAGATATTTCGATCGTTACTTGATTTACGCTTCAATTTCAAATTATTTTCAACACTTCTTCCGATATCTTTCATTCAAACGAATTGATTTTGTTCTTTCTTTTTTATTTCTTTTTTTATTTTCAATCTTCCTCCACTACTTCTTCTTATTCTTCTTCGAGTTATTTGATTATTTTAAAATAGATGATTTTTTAAGTAATATATTTATATTTTGTTTTTTGATTTGAATTAAATTAAATATAATTATTAATTGTTTGTTTTATATAATTAAAGATTGATTGTTATTCGAAAGTGTAAAATAATATTTATTGGTACAAGGGTATGGTTTTTGAGAAAAATAAATTTGAAAATTTGTCAAATACGCATACACGTTCTGTATATTGTAGTTAAGTTTTAGGTTAGAATATAGTATATTCAGTGAGTCACAAGAGTATTCGTACCCCACTTTACGGTCCCACTGTAAATTTCATATAATTACTTGTAATGCTAACTTTCTACATTTCTATATGCAGAAACCTATTCTAGGATTATTAAACTTTCAAATTAATATATATATTTGGTTGCAGAGAAATATAATTTTACATAAATTATAAGAAAAAATTGATCTCACAAATGTAATTGCATTTACGTAAAAGATTTAATGAAAATAAAATGATTATTTTTACAAATAGTACACGGTTAGTCTTTCTTTGAATTTTATAATACCTTTCAGACGATTAAAAATATTCCGATGTAAATAATTTTGTTAAACATTTCTTTATCGTACAATAACAAATATTCCTCAGCAACACAAATTAATATCAATTACGTATAAGTTAGAATAATCTTAAAATATGTTTACTTGTATAAGAAACAGAACAAAAACATTGCATTACAGGCATATATATAAATTGTTTCAAATTTATAATAGTCTTATACGAATACTTTTGTGACTCACACTATACATACCTTATATATTAAAGTAATCGAATCGATTGATCGTATTTCATCGAACGAAGAAAGAAAATGTCCGTAAAACAGATCTTTGCCGGAAACCAGACTGAGTGGTGCAATTTCGTAAGATATGTGGCACCGGCCGGAAGTCGCCTAACAGAAAGAGAGAAAGAGAGTATAAATTGAATCAGGATTGTGTTGCTATCGTCCAACGCGTAAAATCGACTTCGCACGCCCTTTAAATCGTCGACGCGAGACCGTGACGTAAGCCCTTTCAACCACCCACCTACCCGCTCCCCCCTCAACCCCCTTACCCACCATTCTACTCTACACTCTCCCTCATCCTTCCTCTTTCTCTCATCCCTTTTCGATTCTGGTTTTACTGCAAAGCCGGACAACCATTACAGAACGGAAAATGCCAATAACTTTGGCGCGACGGGCCACTTAAATTTCTCCCCCACAACTTTTCCATTCTAACCTCTCTTTTTCTCATTTTCTTGCCGGTATATATATATATATATATATATATATATATATATATATATATATATATATGTGTGTATATATATGTACTTTCTAGTTTTTCTATTCGCTTATTATTTGATTTTTTCGGTTTTGTGAAGTTAGGATTTGGTAGTTAATTTTTGATCGAATGTAGGAAACAATACTTTTTACAAAGACTTTAATTGTTTTGTTTTTTAATTCATTAAATTTATGATTAAATTCAATGTAGAGATAAAAGTAGAATTTTTCTTTTCATCCAAGTACTTTTTTGATATTTTATTCTTTGAACTTATGAATAAATATTTGTATATTTGAATTATTGATAAATGATTAGTTTGATTTGTTGTTGAATGATGATGAATATCATGAATGAATATGATATGAAAATAAATAATAACCAATGAAAAATATTGTCTAAAGTATAAGATAAAAATTCTGATAGATCAAGTGTCATCCATGGGTTAAAGTTAGACGTTTATCGGTCAGGGACACGATAATGGTTCAGTTGAGGATCACATTGGAATATTCTCATAGTGGTCTCGACCGACCTGTGGCTAGCTGTTGGGCTTAGATACACGGCGCTTAGATCCGCCTTGGGTTTGGTTTAGGACCCTTCGTGCGAAGGCGATACGTCAACGTCATAATAGGGACCATAAATCCCACTCGCACGCGCCTAAACCCGACCTCGTCCAAAGACCACACGTGGACTTACATTAAACGCTTTATGCAACTATCTATGACCCTCCCATTCTAATATTCATTTCTAAATTTACACGTGGGTAGAACTGACCGATATATATATTTCTTGCCTGCCAAGATTTATTATCAAGAAAAGTTAGGTTAACCGAATAAATATCATTGTTTTGTGTAATCGTATTAGTGCCGATTTATAATAAATAAATAAATGTTTAAATTAATGTGTTTAGGAGGACAAATGATAGGTAGTTAATGTTTGTTATAGAAAATAACAATAATTTAAATGATTAGATATAATGATGAGAAGGTTGTTGTAAACGCGTTTCATTTAGGAATCAGCAGCAGTGGTCAATGGTCCGAATGGTGTCGTTCATGGGCAGAGCGTAAGTGGTGGCAGTAACCTGAAAGTTATCGCACGGCCAACAGGGTCGTAACGAGCACGGCACGTAGAATGCAGGTTACTGGTCGAAGGGACGACATTCTGCCACGTTGTTATAGCCACTAGGCTTATTTACACCGGACATTGCCAGCCACTGTGTACATCGTTGACGATCGTGTTTAAGATGATGACACTTTTTTTTCTTTTTCTTTTTATTCTTTTTCTTCTTCTTAACTTCGAGGAATTAACTAAGATCTCTCTCTCGCTCTCTCTCGTAGTCATTTCTTTTTATATATATATTTCTTCTGTTCATTTAATTATTGTACTGGATATAGGTTAGGTTTATTGAATTGTTTTAATTTTCTTTTTTATTACTTTTATTTACGTGTATGTGTAAGAAGATATCATTAAGTATTTTAATGATTATATTTTCAAATTAATTTAATTTTATTATATGAAATATTGTTAATATTAACGTTTGTAAATTGACATAAATTTTTTAGGGTTAGAGAGGATAATATGTTTTCATTCAATATGGCTGTCAGAAAAATTCGAGTCAATTTGATATATTTTTATTAAATATTTATATTATTTTATTATAAAATTATAATTATATTAAATTTAATTTATTTAAATTAATAAAAAAAATATAATTAACTCGTTAATTGATATTTGTTTCAGATCTATTAAGCAGAAAGTCCATAAAATTAATTACTTAACGAAAAAGTAATATCAACTACTAAATAATCATTCATTTATATATATGACTACATTAGTAAAATAAAAAATATAATAAAAAAATAAAAGGACATACAGATTTTGTGAAAAGTAAATAAAAATGTAATAAAAACATAAAAGAAAAATTTAATGAAACGATAACGTCCAATGGAATAACAAGATTTCTAAATAAGGAAATATGAACAAGTTAAAATGAAACAGTTTTACGACGTCGTTATTTACTTAGAGAACAAGAATAAACGTTTCCTCTGGCTTGGAAAGTAAGAATGGATTTTAACGAGCAACGAAGCACACCTGGAATCATTTCAACGATCTTAGAAAGAAAAAAGAAGAAGAAGAAAAAGAAATGGATGAGGGTAGAAGGGGGAGAGGGAGAGAAACGTAAGGTGACTATCGAGCATCATAAAAAACACATTTCTGTCCTATCGGCCATATTTTATTCGAAGAAAATAATCTAGAAAGGAAGAAAGGAACTTATTTTACCTCTCAAATGGTCTTAAACTGTTAACAGGATGGTTTTGATCTGGACAACCATAAAAAATGCTTACGCTTTTCTCATACCATTTCATTTAAAAATCTACCTGATGACCACCTACACGTATTTCGACAACCATTTTTATTCTCTAATTTGATGTTATCTTATTTTTAATAAGTATTTAATTTATGTGATGAATCGATCAATAGTTAAAACGAGATGCATTTGTTTATGCAAGTACGAGAATAATTTTATTATTTAAGGTTATAAACAGTAATAGATAAAAAAAGGTTAAGAAATATTGAGGTTAGAAATTACTTAAAAAAAAAAAGAGAAATAAGAAGAAAAAAAAGAAATCGAAGAGAACAAAATATTTGTTTTAGTTTTGTTTGCCACGTTACTTGTTTTTCGGTACGTTCACATCTCTTTCTCGAAATTAGATAATCTTTTTTTCGATAAATGGTTTTGAAATAACCGCATAACCTCAAAAATATTAATACTCGCGTACATTTGAAGAAACATATTATAAATAAAAAGAAAAAACACATCAAATATATTTTTTAAAGATACAACGAATATTTATTGTCAATTAAAGATAATCTTTATGTTATTATATTAAGTAGTATAAATTGTCTCGTAAAAAATACGTGATTTTTTATATATATATAGATTTTTTCTTTTTATTTTAATAGTAATATCTTTATATTACCGGACGAGGATGTCGTACGAATTGCTAAGTCGTCTGACAGATGCATAGAAATTTTTCTTCGTCTTTTCTTCTTTGAAAGAAGTAGTACTGGGCGTAGTTCGTAACGTGCTATGATTTCCCAAGAGTCACAGGGTTACCGTATATTTTCATACGAATGCGTGGTAAACGCCTATCCCCCTGTCATATACCGATGTAACGTCAGCGACCAAGCGCGAAAGTTAAATGTCATTAGGTATTCATTTTTGCAAGCCCGTCGCAATGCGCGTTATACTCGCCAGACTGACTTTATTTTCATACAAATGTTCTTCTTACTGTCTCTTTTGTATTTCTTTTTTTATATCTATTTATGTTAAACAGATGAGATATGTATATATATATAAATAAGTGATCGTAATTGTTTTATTATTTGATTTAATAAACAATCATTATCGATGATATCAAACAATTTTTTTAATATTTTTCAGAAGTCACTGATAAATCAGGATCGAAATGAGTCTGTTTGGGAAAAAGGGTAAAGAAGACATCGATAATTTCCAAAATCAAAAATTGATAAATAAATCAAATAAATACTAATAATAAAGTGTAAAAAGGGTTAGGCAGAATTTTGAGGAGTCGTTGAGAAGTCAGGATCGAGAGAGTGGTCGACTGTTGTGAGGGAAAACGTAAAGAAAAGGCAAGTTCGCTGGTGAAAATCAGACGTGGTGTTTAGCTCGCGGTAAGGGTGAGAGTAAGAGTAAGAGTAAGAGTAGGGAGTGGTAGAGTAGGATGAAGAAGAAGAAGAAGAAGAAGAGGAGGAGGAGGAGGTGGAGAAGGATGCTTTCTCGAAGACGCCGACGTCGACAACGACGACTACGACTACGACGACGACGACACTTGCTGGTCGCCAAGGGCAACGTAGCAACAATCCCGTTTAGTGCTGCTGGCGTGTCTATACGGTGCGGTGAGAGGAGTTCAGGAACGTGGCAATGCTAGCGGTGGTGATGGTGGTAGTGGTCGTGATGGTGGTGATGGTGGCGGGTGGACGAGGTTTGCGGTGGTGGTACGTGGTGGTGGCGGTGGTGGTGGAGGTGGTGGGGAGGGGGAGGGTTGGAACGTGCTACCAAAAGAGAGAATGAGAGATAGAAGCAAAGGAAGGGTGTCTGTAAAAGGGAAAGAAGAGTGAGATGGTGGTATGCAGTAGGAAAGTTGGCCCCGGCCACGATGGTGTTGCGGGGTGTCGAGGGGTCACCCAAAGGGGTGGCAGAGAGATGTAGAAAGAAGGAGGGCAGGCAGAAGAGACGGGAAGGAGAAGGGAGAAAGAGTTGGTTCGTATTCGCGCTTGCGTGTGTGGGTCCGTTAAAGAAGGAAAGAGAGAAAGAGATAGAGAGAGAGAGAGAGAGATAGAGAGGAGGGTTGCTAAAAGTTGGAAGGAGAAAGGTTGGGGTTGGGGAGGGTGGTCTGGGTGGTTGGTTGGTTGGTGATGCATTGCGCGAACTCCCCGCTGCGAGGTCACGTGACTCGTACCCCCGGCCTATCATTGATCGCTCCCCGGAGAAACGTCGGACACACCGTGCCCACCAAGCATTGTACCTTGCACCTTACCGGCTTTCGTAGAACAGCCTGAGGAAAGGGTGAGTCCCTCAGGGGTGAGAAGAGTACTGCCGAGAGTGTTGCTCCCGGTAAAGAAGCCAATCCCTACTACTACTACTACTACTACTACTACTATTACTACTACTACTACTATCTGATACTACTGCTATTGCTAGTGGTACTGACGATCTTCTTGATGTCTTGCCACCTTCTATTTCCTAAATGGGAAACTGGACTTCTTGAGTTTGACTTGTATGACTTAGAGATTTGGGAACGTTTTGTATTATTGGGTTGTTTACTAGCTACTGGGATTATGATTTATGGTTCAGTTTTGTTTTATTTTTATAAGAAGAAAGGAAAGAATGATTTTTATTTTGTATTTTGTACGATTATTCTTTTGCCTGTCCGGTAATTGTAATCCATTTTGAAAATTAAATTTGACATTTAATTTGATTTTTATTATTATGATAAAAAAAAATGAATGAACGAATATATTTGATATTAAATAAGCACGTTACACGTTTTAATGGATTTTAATTTTCTAGTAGTTAATTAATCGATTATGGTATAATCGTTGTTTTGGTTACTCGAAATGGAATTGATTGGTCAATCGTTGATATGGTTTGGAATGGTGCAATGATGCTAATTAGTAAATGATATTTAACGACGTAATAATACTCTTGCGTGTTAGCTCAACGATATGAAAATGCAAGGGCTTCTCTCTCGTTTCCCATTCGTTCGGGGTATAATTATGAAAATTGTGTTTGTTTTACGGCTCCTCACGATGGTTAACACGTGTGAATGCCACCGATTTCTCATTCGCAACTAGATTCTACTCAAGATTATACCTACTTTATTGACGTTATCTCGTTTGTATTCACATTCAACGAGGAAGGTTACAGAATAGGGAAACAATATCTACTCTAAGTGGAATCGAGTTGAATGAACATAGACAATGGTTTATGCAAATTAAGGAAACTTCCAATGTTCATTACAAGCTAGAACTTGGTTAAATATTACAACAGGATATTTGATTACTTGTTAGATCATGTAAAAAGATTTAATCTTTATTGTTTAATAGATAAATATGTTAATTTTTTGTAATCAATTATTTTAACGATTTTCTATTTTTCGCAATTTTAGTAATCAAAGAATAGTTAGACGTTTTACAAATTGTTTATTTTAAATCTAAATTATAATCAATTATTTCGAATTATTTATTTTTGTAATCTTTAATCGGACAAGGACTGATATCTCTGACAACTTGTTGGATTATCTAAATATTTCCTATTTATTTGTTATAAATTATTTAAATATTTTGCAATCAATAATTGAACGATACTGTGATGTTTGACAACTTGAGAGTTATTAAAATTTTTTCTAATTAAAAAAAAAAAAAATAAAAGAAATATAGCAGCTGATGGGTGATGATTAAAAATTGTTCTATAAACCAATAGAGAGATTCGCGCTAATATGAAAATAATAACGACGAGAAGAAAGAGACCATAAGGAGGAATAACGTCTAACGTTGATCCCTAGGTGATATTCGAAGGGAATTGGAATTTCCTGCGGTTCTTTTGTAATGCAAAGAAGCGGTAGGTACGGAATAAGGTACGGAGAAAATCGTTGGTGAGGCAAGCAAGGTGCGGTGGTGTCTTTTAGAATTAAGTAGTTACGACGCTCTCTTCAAAGGGTGCCTGCTGCTGCTGCTGCTGCTACTGCTACTGCTGCTGTTCTCGGGATCCCAAGAACCTGGGTTTGTTGGAACCCTCACAGCTTGCTTCTTTCCCGCGAAAAACTCTTTAAATCGCTCCCTTTAACTTCCGTGTGCCGTGAGTTTATTAAAAGGGTGAACTAGAAGGAAAAAAATAAAAGAAGATTCGCCAGGGGGAGAAGAAAGTAATAGAAGAGTAGGGGTAGAACAAAAAAGAAAAAAGAAAGATTTAATAAAATTTGATTGATAGAATTAGCGTTGTCTTGAATCCAACATTTGCTATTCGGTTTTCCAAAATGTTTGTACCGATTTTAAAAGGAATATTCAAAGAGAATACTTTCATTAATTTTTTGAAATATAGTAGCAAATCTATTGTTTTTTATACGATTGTTTGAAAAGTTTCTGCCGATTTGGGACTAGATTTTATAAACAGAACACATTTTTAAATATTTAAGTTATAACTTTCTCAACAACCCAATAAATAATGAAAATATTATTTACTTCAGATATATTAGGATCTAGTCACTGATTGGTGAATTCATTTTTAGTTAACACCACTTAGGATTAATAAAATTTGATTGATAGAATTACCATAACCTTGAAATAAAGTTGACAATTTGTATCTTTGATAGGTCCATTAATTAGTCAATGGATTGTCCTAATTAAAACCTTCATTTATTCATAATAATTTCTACACTCAAACAGTATACCGCAAATCCCACGAATTACGTTACTGATTATTTTTTGAGGTTAGGTTTTTCGTTTATTTACAGATTTTCAAATAAAAGGATTTAAATTTTCATATAGATTTAGTATGATCAACAAATAAAAGATAATTTAAATAAAATTTTATCCAACTGTATCCATAACATCACGTTAGAAGTTGATATTACGAATGAAACAAGTATCCACCTATTTGAAAGTATGCAAATGAATTCAGCTTGGTAATTCCGTAAATTCGTTTATTTGTCAGTAGTATGACTTGACAGACGGAAAGACGAAGGGAAAGTTGTATGAATGTTGAGAAGTATTTGTATGTGTGTGTATGTGTGTGTGTGTATTAACCGGATACTAGAAGAGTAGTAAGTTGTGTAAAAGTGAGAAAGGAAAAGAGTAGAGAGAATGAGAGAGAGGGGGGGGGAGATTGTTAAGGAATAACGAAAGAAAGAGAAAGAGAGATAGAAAATGACAACGAAGAAGAAGAAGAAGAAGAAGGGTGCGCAAAAGAGATAGAAAATCCTATGGTAAAACAAAGATAATAAAACAGTGACTAAGAGAGAGAGAGAAAGAGAAAGATGGGTAGTTGGGGTAGGGGTAGGGGTAGGGGTAGGGGTTGTGAAGATAGAGAGGGGTGGGGATTGAGAACAAGAATAATTGAAGATGAGTTTCCTTCGCTGCTTCGAGGAGGATAAAGATGGTGGTGGTCGTGGAACGTGAGGAAAACGAGGAGGGGTAGAGGTTGTTGATGGAGGCAGCACCAGATGTTATCTTCCTCCTTCTTCGAGGGTAGGTAGGTAGGAGGGATGGGGGAGGGGGTGACGCCATCAACTTTTAGACAATGCGAGGACTTTTCGGCAAAATATCAAACTTCGGTCGCGTCTTGTCGTCGTCAGCCACTCAGCACTTTCTCCGCATTTCCCGTTTCCACAACCCCTCCCCCTCCCCCTCCCCTAACCCTTCCCCTCCTCACCCCTTTAAACTTCCTCCTTCTCTCTTCCTCCTCTTCTTCTTCTTCTTCTTCTTCTTCTTCTTATCTTTTATTGTTTTCTCTTTTAATTATTATTATTATTAAGGTGTGCAATGTTTTTTCAGATTTTGTATGGTTTATTAGGGGTTGGGTATTTTATTGGTTTCATCAGAAAATAATATCGGAATTTGTATAATTTTTTTCATGTGAATATGTTTGATTACTCGGATAGTATTTGTCGATTTATAAATGTATTTAAAATAATTGATATCGAAATAAAAATATTGTTCAACGTTGTCACGAATTTTTCGGACAATCGTACGCAAAACAATTGTACATTGTTCAATCTTCGAGAAAGTTTTCTATCGATTTACGAATACACAATTGTTTTCTTAGAAAATTATCTTCTAAAATCGGCACGAATATACTTGGCAAAATTATGTTAATTTAATTTGATAATTATTAATTCGAATAATTTGAATAATCCAAAAAGTGTCGCATCGATGAATTAAAAAATTGTTAATTTATTTACGTTAAGATGTCTTAAAATGATTATTAAAAGAGAAATAAAAGTAGAAGAAGAAATAAGAAGGACCACGAGGTATCGAGGGTGAATAAAAAAATAAAAAAAAGAAAAAAGAAAGAAAAAAGATACGAATACCATTGATGTAAGATAGGAAAAAAAGGTTGAGTGGGGAGTAGGGATGGGGGTCAAGAGGTCGGGTATCTATATCGACGTTTATCCCACTCGTAAATTGAATCAAAAGAAACGAAATAAGGAGGCACCCATCTTGAGTACACAAATAGTAGAATAAGAAGAAGAAGAAAAAAAAGAAGAAGAAGAAGAAGAAGAAGAGGGGATGAGATTAGGAGAGAATGGTGAGACGTTAAGGAGAGAGTGGGAGGTGGTATTTTACCTCGTCGAGTTAAAATGGGCCTTTAATCAATGTCCCGTTCCTAACTACAAGCCATGAGATAAACGACCGGAAATGACGGGCCGATAAGAAAATTGCTTACCCAACGTCTCCCGACTACGACGACGACGTCTTTTCCTCTTTCTTCCTTTATTTTCTTCTCTCTCTCTCTCTCTCTTTCCATTCTTTAACTCTGTCGAAAATTGCCTCTCTTTTCCAGCATCCAAGCTGCAACATATCACTCCATCCTACTCTACTCTACTTTACTTTACTTTTTACTTTACTTTACTTTACTAAATCTTTATCAAAATGGATGTCTCTTTTCTACTTACTTGCTACAGTTTAAATCGTTCGTTTCAACGATCGGAGGACAAAGATAACAATTTTGTTGATCCTTTTATTCTTTCTTTTCTTTGTTCGTTTTTATCGACTGGATTTTTAGATTTGTTCATTAGTGATATATATACATTTTTGAAGTTATACTTCTCTTTTGGCGCGTTGGGGAAAATGTAATGGGGAGTGATTTTGTTCCGAGAGTCTAGAAAAACGACACCATGAAAAGTTTGTCGGTATTTACGACGCGCGGCAAAGCGATTTCAAGTATATGGCATGAAGTTTGTCTTCTTTTCTTCTTTCCCCTTTTTTTCTCAAGCGGGTCACCCATCCAAATACTAATCGTACTCAGCGCTGCTTTACTTAAATGATCGAGCGAGAACTAATGCTGTAACCGCGCCATGGCTGTTGACGCGTCAAGTGATTCGATATATCTTTCTTATATTAGTGTGGACTGATATTTATATTTTGATATTTTCTTTTCTTTTTTTATTCTTTCTTATATATATAATAATAATTATTTTTTCTTTTAAGTTATTTCTTTTCTTTGAAGTTTTTGTTTGAAGTTATTTTTGAGGTTATTGAGGTTATGTTCGTTTTGCTACGGCAAAGAAGTATAACTTTTTACGTGTGTACATAAGTATTTTTTATTTTTTCTTATATATATATATAATAATAATTATATTATAATAATAATAATAATAATAATAATAATTATATTAATATATATATATAATAATAATTATTCTTTTCTTTTAAGTTATTTCTTTTCTTTGAAGTTTTGTTTGAAGTTATTTTTGAGGTTATTGAGGTTATAGTTATATTTGTTTTGGTACGGCAAAGAAGTATAACTTCTTACGTGCGTACATAAGTACACACACCAGTTTTTTTTTTTATTTGGTTTATTTTTTTATATTAGAATAAGCATTATTGTGAAATTTTATCTAATTCTTCAAGTATGTGTTACAGTGAAAGATCGAAATTGGAGTATATCAAAATTAACATGGTCGTTTTGTGTATGTCTGAAATTATTAAAATGTATAATAAATAAATCTAAATATTTTGTTTTTCACAAAATTATTATTATTATACCTCATTAAATATACACGTTTGTATTCACCAAGATTACCATTTTCATAATATAATCACCTTAATTACAATTCTTACGTTGATTAAAAAGAAAAGAATTAGATAAAATTTCACACTAATCCTTATCCTAATATAAATAAATAAACTAAATAAATGTATATAACTAATGAACTAAACAAATCTAAAAATCCAGTCACTAAAACTTTAATTATCAGTGAACACCGACAATACAAATTTCGATGGTAAAATGTAAAAGTTTAGAATTGAAAAAAAAAAGAACACCACCACCAGTTCTGTATAAAAAGAAACCACTTTTATTGGTAGGTATCTTCGTTTCTAAAAGATATCAATCTCCAATATTTGCATACACGCGAAAACGAGAGAGAGAGAGAAAGAAAGAGAGAGAAGAGAAACGTTTGAGAAGTTTGAGGACAGGTGCTGACTCGGTGATAAGGATGAATATTTAGGTGTCACCAATTATTGGCCATTTCTTGAAGTTTCCTTACATCCTCGAGGGTAACGAATCCCAAGTATATAAATACGTAAGTGGATACCTTTTTAACGAGCATCAAAATGATGTAACTCGGTTGGGTTCTTTGTGGAGACAAAACAGGTGCAGCTGTACTCGGAACCAAAAAGAAAAAAAAAAAGAAAAAAAGAGAAGGGGTTACTACTATACTTTTCTTTTTAATCGACGTAAGAATCGTAATTAATGTGATTATATTATGAAAATGGTAATCTGGGTGAGTACAAACGTGTATATTTAATGAGGTATAATAATCTGAAACGTATAAACACGGGCCCAGCTATGCAAACATAACGCGTAGTATAATAACAACATACAAGTTTAATGTAGATGTTCTGATTGTATACGCTGATGTATCTCCATTATGTTATATACTTCGCGTGTTACGTATGCGTAAACGCGTAAGGACATGTAAATTGTAATGACTTAACAAGTGGATCCCCATTATTCCTCTCTACCTTTTACTTTACTATATCTCATATATATATATATCATTTCAAATCCTACGCTTCTGTTATACACCTGTTCAACCAACTATAAAAAAAGATTATCCCTTCTTCTTCTTCTTCTTCTGTTTCCTTTTTGTTTCGTTCGTTTTTTATTTTTCAATATTAGTGTAACACGTTGATGATCGTAAAAGATAATGATCGTGCAATGTATTCCTTTTCTTAAGTTCTTAATCATGTATATGAATTAATATGATATATTATACACGAAGATTTTACAAGTTGAAAATTGGAAATTTAACAATACTTTAATTGATGTGTAATTTTATTAATCAATGTTGTATTTCATTACAATTGATATTAATCAAATTGTTAACAATCGGGTTAATACGAATTTCAATTGTCTAATATTTAATTATTCAGCTCTTACAATTAAATCAAACTCATTCTACAATGGGGCAGGGGGAGGGGGAGGATATTACATACGGGGGGGGGCAAAAAATCAACGAAAGTTCTACAAATAAAAATGAAAATCGAAACAATTGGTAACAATTGTGTTCGATCGAAAGTTAAAGGCATGAAAAAAGATTCGTCCGTACCATAGATGAAAGTTTTCAACTGGGGAATCGATGCAGGTAAATCCAATGTCGCATTCTCTCAAGATTTATACCACGAAGAATCCCGTCTAAAGAAAGAAAGAAAAGAAAGATTACGAGAGAGAGAGAGAGAGAGAGAGAGAGAGAGTGAATGAGTAAGACAAGGATCGTTTCGATGTCCTTTCGCGGTGCTGAGAAGGTAAACGGTGGCGGTAAGGAGTTGAAGAAGGTTACGAAGAGGAGAACAAGAGGGGGAAGGGGAAGAAAAAGAGGGACAGGGGTGAAGGGTTGTCTCGGTTGGTAGAATATAACACCATGGTCGCGAGTATATAGAAGAAGGTAAAGAAGAAGGACAAATATATCGTAGGTATTCTCGAGGAATTGAGCCAAGAAGGTGGGGTTTAGGTGAACGATGGGTTGGATTGTTCGATGGGAAGGGGAAACGGGAAGGAGAGGGTTGCTATAAGGTGGAGGAGGAGGAGGAGGAGGAGGAGGCAACTCGCACGCGCGCTTTTACCATCGGGGGTCACACGAAATATGCTCGTTCCCTCACTCGACAATTTGATTCCAACGAAGAGATAGCATTGTAGCCCATCTCTAAGCTTTTCTATCTCTTTCTTTCTCTCGTTTGGCTAGGTGATAGTAAACACGAGAAAACATACACATCTAAGTGTTTTGTATGTATGTATTTTTATATTTTAAGAGATTAGGGGAGTGGGGGATAGGGTTTATCGATAATATTGGATTGGGGATAAAGTTTTTTCGTATTTTTGTTTTCTTGTTCTGTATCTAACGTTTTTCATATGTTTCGCAAAACTTTTCTGATAGTTAGTTTAGGATATGTCAGTTTGAAAATGTTGGCATGATTGTTATTTGATTCGATTAATGCAATTTTTGGAAAAATATGGAGATACTTTTTATCGTACTCATTATGTATTAGGTTATGTTCGTAAGAATAGTTTGATTATTGCAGTTATGTAATAGGTTTTAATATTACTTTATAGGATTGCATAAATAAATGTTAACTTATATTTTTGTATTAATAAAATTCGAACAACGTTTAATTTCAAATGAACCTTAGTATATTTTTGGTATCATGCATTTAAACGATCAGTTTGGGGTTATGTTTTTAGATGTAATTGTATGAGAATTGTATTGAATTATATATCATAGTAGATGTTAATATTACTTTATGGGATCGCATAAACAAATGTTTACTTATCCGTTTATAAAATTGAACTATGTTTGATTCCAGGTGTATCCAACTACCTAGTTTAGGTATATTTTGTATTGTGTATTTGTACGATCATCACATGCATGCATATATTTTTGTAATTCTTTATATTTATTATTAACATTTATTTATGAACATTCTTATATGCAAATATTGATGTAAATATGTAAAATTTAGTATATAAAATTACTATAAAAGGTAATAGCTTACCGTTGTAAACGGTTCTCGCGTGAGAGTTGTACATTACCGGAGGCTAGTTCACATCGTTTGCCTTCAACCTTTCTCTTCCTTCTTACCTTCCTACCTACCCACCTTATTCTTTGTCTTGTTCTTTCCCTTTTCTTGGCAGGAGCAGCTTCTTCTTTTCGTCGGAGGATGTACGCGACGTCCTCGCATGTTTTAACACGTGTTTCGCGCAAAAATTCGCCTCACCGATCCGACGATAAGGGACAACCGATCTTCGTCTCTGTGCTAAGCGGTAGCCATTATATATATACGAATAGTTTGTACACGTGAATCCTCATCCAAATATATGTATATTTATATACAGTGTGAGTTTTTTCAATCATAAGATACTTGAGATTAAAATTATTGAACTTTTAGGAATAAATAAAAAGAAACTCTAAAGCAAAAGTAAGCTTTTTACTTTGTTTTTGTTTTTTAGGTTAAATAAAATACCGTTAAAAAGTTACGAGTTTCTATAGAAAAATATAAAGTTAATGTTGAGAAAATAATTGAATGAAATGGTTCATTCTCCTCATTGTTAACGAATAGCATCGGTAATTACGATTCTCGAGATCAAACGAATTTTTGTAATTAAAGTATTGTTTTGTTTCGTTCGATAAATTGTTAACTTTTTCGGATGTTTAATTGTTTCGATTGAAAAAAACTCACCCTGTATGTTTGGAGCATATGTGTATACGTTTTCACGTTTAAGATTTCTTTCAGTGGTATCGTAGCCGTAGTAAATATTCTCTTAGGAGCTGGGTCGTGCAGAATCCTTCCGGCCCTTTGAGATTCCAATACTTTTAGCCTTTGCAAGCTTTCGGGGGAATGCCGTTTGAAGATAGCGATCGAGAAACCTTTCCTGTGAAATGGGACTTGGGGTCCCTGAAAGGTTCAAGATCCTCGACACCTTCGATATTCACCACAACTCGCGAATTGATTTTCTCCTTTCTTCTATACATTTAGATAGAATACATATTGGGATGGATTGTATCGGAAACTTGTTTGTCCATTCGTCTTATTTGATTTATTACAACCGATTATTTTTTCTTACCAGGTTCATCGGATTAATCAAAAATCTTCCTACAGATTTATATCTGTCATAAATATTTTTATTATACTGAATTCCGTTCGTAAGATAGCCACCAAAATTTTGTCGGGGCAACGTTTCTATTGGTTTGTCTATAAACAAAAGTTTGATAACAATTTAAATATTATTTCAATATTATTTCAACATGATTTGTATATTTCATTTTAATTTACATTTTTATTTTATCGTAAGTGAATAATTAGTAATAAATTTCACAAAATTGTTTAATTCTTTTCTACAACAATGTGCAAACAAAAAAAAACAAAAAGTACATAACCTCAAAGAATGTATTCATCGATCAAAACATTGAATTCGACTCCAATTAAGATTTCCATCTCGTCCCGGTCAAGTTTAACGATTTAAATCGGTAGATAAGAAACGAATGCTATCTTTCTTGTTTTTTTTTTCTTTTCTTTGACTCTTATCGTTAGCTGTAACGAACGGATTTCGTGAGAAGGATAATCCCAGTAATAATTTCTGTCAGAGCAAGTTCTCACCATAGCGTATACACATTGGTTATACAAGACAATCTCTTAGGATCCAACAAAAAGTATTTTCAAAGTGAACTAACGTTGTTTTTTTTCTTCTTGTGTGGATCCCTTCTTGAACAAACCGAAGGACACGACAAGAAATCGTTGATTCCTCGATGAACGAGTACAAGAAAAAATAAAAAACTGACAGGAAAAAAGAAAAAGAAAGAAAATAAAAGAAATGATATTGTACAATACTCGATTATGTTTGTCCAGGTGCGAAGCTGTGCTACGAAACGTCCCGTGTCAGAGTCAAGTCCATAATTCGCGAGCTCGTCGTGAGTTATGGCGAATAGGTCGTGTACCTACCAACCTACTATCCTAACCAAACCACCATCAAACGTATCTCATATGCCTATAACGTGTACGTTCATGTATCTACATCTATAAATTATTAATCGAATTATTTATCGATTATTTAATTTAATTTTTTAAATTATTATTATTATATTATATTATTATTATTATTTATATCGGTTTACCAATTAAATTAATTTAATCGAACGGAATTTTTCTTTTAATTATTGTTTTTAGTATTTCGTTAGAAAATAATTCTATTTTATTTTGGATAAATGTATCCTTTTATTTCAACGTATAGAAATGATTTTATATTCGTTTGTTAGAAAAAATATTAAATGTTAAACAATAATGTTTAAGTAGATCTGATATTTAGGATATTGTTTCGTTATTGAGATTAATGAAATGTTTATTTTTAGGTTACCAGTTAATAATGTTTTAGTATATTCAAAAATATTTTTTTTTAACACTAGGTTTAACGAACTAGAATACGAACTGAGCCAATGTTGAAAATAAACGCAATAATAATAATTAATAATATTATAAACTTTTAAATAAAATGTTAATATAATTAATATCAATATTAAATAATATATTTACAATTTAACACTAGATTTACTGACCCAATTTGAATCATTTCAAATTTGTTTACTACACATATATAAAACTGAAATATTATTTTTTAAAAATCTATGTTAATTTTTAATGTTGCAATAAAATATACCCCTTCTACTCACTTCTTCATTAAAACAACGTTTGTAAGTTTTGAAAAAATAACGAACGGAAAATCCATATATATAAATCTAGTGTTAAATAATTAATTATTTAACAAAACATTAATATTTATATCCACATTTCAACGTATCACATTAAATCATCTTATATGGATATATCAAAGAGTTAAAATCAGTACGCGTAGGTATTCGCAATAGTCATTTTTTCCATACACAACAGCACACACATAAACACACAGACACAAACATACATTCATGCAGCACAACAAGTCAGGAGAAGGCTAATTGAAAATGACTGATCGACGACTGTAGAAGCTTACGAATGGAATGGAAGAGAAGAGTAAAGGTAAAAATAGGGAACCGTATAAAAAGCAGCGGTGGGGAGGGGTGGAAGGTTGTAGAGGTGAGGGGTGAGATTAGGTATGGTGGGAGTAGGGTTTGGGATGTGAGGGATGAGTCGAAGCACGTGGGCGTTAGTTTGATAAGAAAACTAAATAAAGAAAATGAAAAGAAAGTAGCATTGGACGTGTAGCATCGTTTGGGTTACTTGCAGCTGCAAGCAAGCAAGCAAGCAAGCAAACAAACAAACAAGAATAAAAAGAATAAAAATAAGAAGAAGAAGAAGAAGAAGAAGAAGAAGAAGAAGGTAGAATAAAAATAAAACTAAAGAATAAGAATAAGAAGAAGCAGTGCCGTAATTCGCGCCTCCTCTTAGCTTCTGGCAGGTCCTTTCAAACCAACTACCGCTTCTGGTTTTCTGTAGTTGAACGTTAGTACGATAAAACTGCATTCGGTCACGTAGGTATCCGCCCGTCGGGTAGCTTTTACCTTTTTCGAACTGTAGAATACGAGCGGCTGAAGGACTAATAGTCTAATTAGCCGCAACGGGTACCTCCATATATAGTATATAGCAAGTTAAAAGAGCGTAACTGTGCAACGGAACGCTACCGATGATGTATTACGTACCTACGTGAATTTATTTCGAAGGTGTCTTTCTATGTATGTGTGTAGAGAAAGAGAGAGAGAGAGAATGAGAGGGGAATGGGAAAATATCCCAGTATGTTCTCCGTATTTAAACTTGTACTCACTGTATTTTCTGTACTCTTGTATTGGAAAGTCAAGGTTGGTGGTATGGTCTATGGTGTATGTGGTCTATGTTGTTTTTGGGATACGTGTGTTGGTATTGTAAGGGTTGCATTAGGTTTTAATTAATGGTTCGTTTTCAGATATCCTGAAAAATGTTTTTTACCCTTATCACTGCCAATGGATTATATTTATACACTACCGTGTAGAATTGTATTGCTTTTTCTTTTTTTCTTGTTTTTTTTTTTTTTTTTTTTTTCTTGCGAGTAGGGGAGGGCCAGAGTTGCGCGAGTTGTTGAAGGTTTTGTGGGTTTGTAGTTAAATACGAAAGATTTATTCTTTTTTCTATTTATTTTTATGTGCATTGCCCGATTGTTTGATTTATATTACGGAAAGTCTTTTGTTATTGTGGTAAAATATTTACCAGTTTATGTATGTATATATATATATATAGTTTTATTATTTTTTATATTTTGTAAAGGTTCAATATTTTTTCGATGGGTAATTGGGATTTTAATAATTTTGTTTCTTTTTTTTTTTCTTTTTGCATAGTAAAATTCAGAACGAAACAATTTCCTTCTTTTAAATATGATATAATTAATCCAAATTTGTATTAATTAATAATTATATATATATATAAATTATTTTAATATATAAAAATGATTATATTTTCAGCTTAAAACTAATAAAATAATTCTCGAAATTTCCGATGATAATTTTCATGTCTATAAGGATCAATTTGATCGAGCAATATGTTAAATAATTGCATTACAACCGACTACTATTAGCAACTGTCAATGATTAGTAACATATCCTACCACCATATTACAAAATAATATATTACGTTGTAGTAACTTAATACCAACGGTTATATATAAAACATTAAAATGTAAAAGAGTCACGATATTTTATTAGAACTTTATTTCTATCATTATAAAAACATGTAGGGTACACCGATTACCCGGATCGAATGATATTTATATATCCCGGTTAAATGCAATAAATTATTGATATAGATAACTGGATGTACATCATTAAATTCTCACACAACTACACGCACATAAGTACATACAAAAATACACACATACGGGTATACACGTACGCACGCATATATAAAAATAAATATATATAAATTTGTGTATGTGTGTGTGTTTGTATCTCGAATAAGTTGAATATATATATTTGATAAGAAAAATTTCAAAAGAGTATAATATAATTTGGTAATATAATTAAAGGGGTAGGAGATATAATTAAAACGGAGCAACATTATTGGACATTTGAGCAGGTGTAGTATACATGAAAGTACATTCTACAAATTGAACGCAAGAACGTTTGCTGCGGGCGTCGCGTCTCGTATCGAGGATGGAACGTCGATACTCTCCTGTCACACTGGGACGACCTCCCGGATCACTTGAGGGCAAAAAGGGCCGATCAATTTCAAATTTATGGTCCGGCCACGTTAATTAGTAACCTCGAGGCTCCGATGGCGAGAAAAAAGGTACTTTCAAGCTACCATCCCGACCCTTCGTTCCTCACTTCTTCCTAACCATTTCTTTCTCCTAACTTCCTCCCCCCTCAATCCCCCTAAACCCCCCAAACCCCCCAATCTCCCTCTCCCCGCCCTATATCCCTACCTTCCTCTTTCCTTCTCTACCTTCTATCCTTCCTTACCCTTGTGCACTTCGTTCTCGGCATGGTCGTAAGGGCCGTTTCGTTTGTCTGCTGCATAAGCTGCTGGTTTTATCGGACGAGTAGGTCGATGCCGCGTTCGATATATATCTCGATATATATATATATATGTTGTGTTATACGACATTACTCTGCAACATACCTTTACGTAAGAAAGTATCCCCCAATACTCAAGGAGTTACCTCGAAGTCGTTTAATAACGAGATCGGAAGGTAATTGTCGGTTGGTTGTAAGTAAGTTTCTACGTGGGATTAACTCTAACCCAAAAGGTTTTCTGTTAACATGATGATTTTTCATGACATCAACTACGAGGTATTGTATAATATTTTTATTCGTTTATTGAAGGATTTGTTCAGATAATTGAATCCGGTTTTTGTTAATTTTGTGTTTTAAAGGTGGTATTACTTGTTGGAATGAGATCTGGAATATTTGAACATTTTTATCTACGAAATTGTTTCTTTTCTTTTTTGTTAAATTAAATTAAATGACAATGTAAAGAGACACGAGATGGTATGATAGTAGTTTATTTCATTTTTAATGTGTATTATATAAATTACAATATGTATTATATAATAACATAACCTAAAATATAATTAATATTTTGTAGGTTATCATATAAGATAATCGGAATTTCTTTTCGGGTTACTTTAATTAATTAGTTCTTTATATTAATTAGATATATAAAATATCTTTTTATTTCTTAACGATAAACATCAAGTACGAATTGTGATTGGTAATTTGATTGTGAGTATTAAATCGTATTGAATATAACAACTACGAAACATAACATTTTTCGTATGAACTTAACTACGAAAGATCCTTTTTTATGTAACGATTTTTTTTATTTCTTTTCATTTTTTTTTTTTTTTGAAATAATCTCTTTCAACTCTTCAGGAAACCGGCTAGTTTAACGTTAGCTCGGTAAAATCGGAGCGACGGGGTGGATTTAGAGAGGTCTACCATATCCCTTGGCAGGTCCCAAGAGGACACGCGACACTTTGGGTGGCCAGTCGCTCTCATCCGACGGATAATGAATTCCAGAGCTACACCTTGGCATCAGTTATTTTAATCCAAAGATTAAAAATGTCAGACACATGTTCGTGAACGGCGAGATCTACCCGGGACTGCAGGTCTTGCAACTTCGGAGGATTAAATCCCCCCCCTCACCCCTTCCCCCTTCCACTTTCCTCCTCCCTGTATCTCACCCTACCACCCTATATCCTCAATCCCCCCCTCCCACCCTCTTCACCAATCTTCTCTACTCTATCTGACTCCAGTGCTAGCCCCTACTTTATTTTGTAGCCAGTTCTTCATAAGTTCATCCAACGAGGATACCATACTTAATGTTTTTTGGGATATCCTGTACTCGAGAGACTGTTCTAAGGTGTTATTCGACTCTCGGTGACAAGCTCTTGAGGTTTTATCCTCTTACTTCTCTCATCTTTCTCTTTAATATTTACATATACTAAATTCCATTATATACTGTGGAAGGAAAACAGGTTATTCTATATGGGATTCTAATTAAATTTCTTATTTGGTTACTTTAGTGTTGTTCAGTTTGTCAAATATTAAGATTGTTTTTTTGTTTGGATATTTTTATATTTGTATTAGGTTGATTAGTAAAAAATAAGTTAATTGCATGGTAGTTAATTGGGATGATTAGATGTCTTCGTTTTTTAAGGTTATGGTTGATTAATAGAAATTTTTTTGAGGCCACGATGAATCATTAATTTCAAAAATTTAAGTGTTAAAGAATTGTTATATATATAGATTGTTATTTGTTTAAATACTTCTTTTTTTAAATAGGTTTATTATTAAACAACAGGTAAATTAAATGGTTTGATAATAATAGCGATGAGGAAAAAAATTTTTTTAAGGTTATGACATTATATTACTGATTAAAATTTTATTAAGACTATGCTAAATGTATACTTTTGTGATGATTATTGTTCAAATTAAATCAAATTATAATATAAAGGAAATAAATGAAATTAAATATAAATAAAAATAATAAATAACAAGAAGAGACGCAAAAATGATTATTTTAAAAATGAACGTAACAGCGAGAACTGTAAATTTATGTTAAACGTAAGATAATTCGACAAATTATTGGTAAGAGAGAGAGAGAGATAGTGAGAGGAAGAGGAATGAGGTGCTCTCGTATGGTAGTCACACAGGTGTGCCATAATTCCGTCGAGTAGGCGTTTGCGAGGGCGGAGTCGATGCGTGCTGGACAGGATGCATTACAACACGCATAGAAAAGCAGTATAGTTAACGCTAGTGGGGTGATACAGTCCGCCATCAATGCGAATACGATATTTCGAGACGATGGTTTCACTCGATGCTCTTTCTCCTTTTGCAGGAAGTTTCTTTGATACACGTCTGTTGAACGATACCATCGAATAACTCGTTTCTTGACCCTCATCAAGAAACCACTTACACGTGTACTTGTTCTGTTTTTTCAGCAACAAACGATTTCGATAACAAACATCTTTTTTTCTTTTTTAACTTCTCACGAAAACTCAGTTGAAAGTTATTGTTAATTATAAGTAGTAGTTTTTGTTTTTATTTTTATGCAGATGAGCTATTTTATAAATATTGATATGAACAAATATTTTTACGACAATTTTTTAGTATCCTAAATTTTTCCAATATTAATAATTTATTATATTTATTATTTATTGTTTAACAGTGGCAAAGGTTACTCAATAATATTTTATTAAAAAATCTTAACCATTTATCAAACACACACACAATAATTCCAATCTCAAATGTATATAAATTTTATTTAATTGTTCAATACATATCAGATTTTATAATAAATCAAAAAAAAATAAATAATACTTTTATTTAATTTCTAAAATATTAGTTTCTCTTTCATAAACAAGAAATATTTTTTTAAAATTCAATTTTGAGAAAAAAAATGAGTTACAGTTTAAGTTAAAGATGGATACCTTTTCATATATAAAAATAAATACAAACACATAAATATTCGCTTCTTGCTTTAAGAAAGATCGAGGAATATAAGTACATACCTGTGTGTGAATAAATGTAAACACACACATACACATATATATATACACACACACATGTATATATATATATATATATATATACTAAGCCATATAAAAAAGATGGTCCAAGAAAGATCCACGAAAAGAGAGGCATCTTTTACACCCTGCTGTGCCTGTCAGCTTCGCACGCGTGTTAACAACTTCGTTTCACGCCTGCGTTTATATAAATATACATGGACACGTACCAACACTTGTATAGATTTTTACCTGGTTATATATCGAACGTAAATAAGAAGAAAAAGGAAGGAAAGAGAAAAAAAACAAGTTACTGCATAACTTATCTTTGCTCAGAAATTTTTTACAGTTACTTACTTGGATACTGTGAAAATATAATATTTAATTAATTAATTTAATTTAATATAATAAAAATATAAATTTAATATAATATTTAATTAATTTTAATTTAATTAATCGAATAACATTAACAAAATTAATTAGAAATTTAATATAATATTAATTTAAATATTTAACTTAAAATAAAATAAATCGAACAAGTGGTATATCAATTTAAAAAAAAACAATTGCAATATAATCATCGCAATTTATTCAACGGTTATTGTACGACATAAGTTTTAAGGTTATGTTTAAATATAAATGTTGTTTTAATTCATCAGATATTATTATTCTTGTAGGATATTATTGACTTATGTAAAATTAATGATTTTTTGGAAGAACGATAGTTAGAAAATACCTCGGAGGTCTATCAAAGTGGAATAAGGGTCCGATCGTTATTATTTCAGCAATAAAGAAATCTCCGATCGCAGTTACGCCTACGGCTAGACTCGTCCTTCCGGAAATTTCTTATACGTGTGCCAAACAAAGGCACTTGTTTTGAACGTTTTCATAACCAGCAATTATGTTAATTATTCATACTTCGAATCGATCTCAAGTGGACGAAATTGAATAACAAATATCGAATATCGTCATCTTATGAATATTAACATTTACACATAACGAGATCAATTTTTACATTTTAATCTTCATAATAATCACAATTATAATTATTACAAAAATGTCAAGTGAATCTTTATTTTTTTATTTATTTATTATTATACAAGTGATATTAATTTTTAGTACTTATAGGTTAGAAATTATTGAATGATATACAAATTTACTTAAATTATAACTAAATAAAATATCAATTAATTGAAATAAAATAATATCTTCAAATAAATTAAAAATAATATATTAGAATAAAAGAGTAAGAATAATTTTGAACAAATTGCACGTACAAAGAAGATTAAACGTACTGCATTTAAACTAATTGCTGGTATTGTTATCGACCGAAAGGAGGTTATCTTTTCTACACGGCCATATTTAGATCTACCGGAATAGACCCTTGTGTTAGTTTGGGGAAGAAATAATCAAACTGAACATAATTGGAGGTGATATAGAAATAAATACGGAAAGATAAAAAAGTGTCGGATAAAGTCTTAATTTCGTTGTAAAAGCTATTGCATATGTAATTGACCGTATACACCTAACTACATATGTATCATGGTGTCGGTTTCTATAGATTAGCGTTTGTTAAAAAGTATACTTCTATTATTGCCGGTTATGTTGTCTTTAACTTATCCTACAGTTAACTAATTTGCGTTTTAAGTCAAACTTACATTTCTATTTCATAAGCAGAATATATATATTATATAAAAAATAAATATAATAATATTCTTTAACAAATTTTGCAAACATTTATGTTCGAATATTAATTAAGAAACAAATATATATACATATATATATTAACAAAATTTTACTATTTATAGGAAAATATTATTTATAAAATAAAAATTAAAATTTAATCTAAATATATTGGAATTAATTTATCATCTATTTTTAATCTTAAAAATCTAGTAAAAATATATATTTGATATATGTATTTGTAAGAATATTTAGAAATGATCAACGTGTTGAAACACTTTCCTGTTGAGTTATCACGCAAATTAGAAGGATATTTAAATACTGAACGATATTACTGTCCCACGAAGTATAAAATAAAAAATAAGAAAATAAAAAATACAAAATAAAAAATAAGAAATAAAAAAAAGTAAAATAAAAAGAACGAATACTCGGTAAGGTAAAGTTTGCCTAGTGTCGTCGGATGCCTATTTTGCAAGCTGGTAGCCGTGTTCCTCTTTCCAAGAAAGCCCTCAGACGTTTACTGAGAGCATACCTCTCCTTCGTAGTTTACTCAGAGACGTGCGGTCCCGTTAAAAGAAATTATTCCTCCGTCGGAGGGTGTGCCGACTACAAACATGTTCGAAATTAACGTTAAAAGGTCATTAAATGTATAATTTCTTTTATTTTTATATTTTTTGAAATTTTCCTTTTTTTTCTTTTATTTATTATTTAATATTAAATTTTGTCGATGCACGACACCGAGTGTTTCGTGCGTTTAGTTTCTAAATAATTGTTTATTACGACCTGCGAATCATTTATCGATATTGAAAAATTATTTATCACGAAATATGCGATTAAATACGAGTACGCACAATATTGTTATTATTGTTTTTGAATTTATACAAAAATTATAATTAATTTGTTAAATATAAAAAAACATAACCTATACACCACATTATATTTCTTTTTAATATATCTTACGAATACAATATATTATAAGATATAATCAAAAATATGACGAATTAATTGTCATTTCATTTCGAAGATATTTTCTCTTATCGTAGAAAATTATTTATTATTTTCACAAATAATTTTCAG